>NW_009916753.1:416-43776 GCF_000696875.1 Nestor notabilis | reverse complement strand
GACATCGGGAGGCTCTTCCTAGGCGTTTTCCTTCCTTAGTGCGGCGCTAGGGGAAGGGACGGAGCCCAACTGAGCCGACCCCCTCGGGGCGTGTCTCCGGTGGGCCCGGCCCTTTCTCCTTTTGATGGCATTGAGCGGTCCGCGCGGGCCTGCAAGGGGGGCGCGGTGGGACCTGCGCCCGCCTTCTTGTGGGCTGCCGCGGCCAAGCACCTGCTACGAGGCCTCGGTGGAAGAGAGGCCGGCCTTTCTGCTCTCCTTGTGTCTCTGCCTGCCCAGACCCCCCGTTACCCGCGCGGCAGGCCGCACGCGTGAGGAGAGCCCCATGGCTGTCCCCGGGCGGGCACCGAGCGAGCGCCTTTCCTATGGCCTGTCGGATGTCTCTCCCCGCCCAGCGGTATCGCTTTAGCTGTTCTGTTTCAGGTTTTCTGGAAAACGGCGTTGTTAGAGAGCAATCTTCCAGTTTCAGTTTCTTCCTACCCCCATGACATCCAAAAATACAATTACTCTTTTATTACTGTGTGTATTCATGGGTGCTTAGTAGATGGGTCATTCTTGAAAACTCTTCCTTGAATAAACTATTTTTCAAAGTGGCCGTGAGGTTTTTCTGTTGTTTGGTTTGGGGTTGGGTTTTGGTTTGGTTTTTTGGGGTTTTCTTTGGTGGTTTTTTGGGTTTTGTGGTTGGTTTGTTTGGTTGGTTTTTTTTGGTCGGGGCATGTTTGCATTTTTCTCACCTTAAATTGTAAAGAATTGCAAACAGGAGTTACAAAGAGTTAGAAGTAACCATTTCAAGCAACATGTCCCTTAACCTCTCACTATGGTGTCTTCTTTAGATAAGTACTAAAGCTTTGGAAAAATGCATGTAACTGGTTGTATTGTTAATAAATAATTTACCCATATGGATCCTCATTTTTAAAGGGTAAAAAAACAGCTCCCTTCCTAGCTAGGAAGAAAAGGCCAAGAAATTCAGGTGTGAACCAGGTGTCTGGTGGAGTAGTCAGTCACTGCAGTTCCCTGGCTATTGCAGTTTCCATCTGCCATTTTCTCTAGGTAAAATGTAGAATAAGTCAGATTTGGGAGCTCTTTATTCTAAGGTCTAGGTCTTTGTATGCCATTGTTTTTTGTTTGGGTTGTTTATTGTTTGGGGGCGGGGGGGCATGCTTTTTTCTTTTTTCCCTGAGTTCAGGTATATCAAAGTTGTACATTGTAAACTTATCTTGTAGGAGCAACTGGTCATGGTGGAACTGTCAGGAATTATTGATTCAGACTTCCTAGAGAAATGTGAAAACAAATGCAAGATTTTGGTGAGTGATTATAGCACAGTAGGAAAGGGGTAAGTCAGTACGCCTGTGAACAGGGGACTGAGGCTATTTCTAAATTCCTTGAAGTTGATAATATTTGGATCAAATCTTACATGTACTGTCTTGGCCTTGCTTGGCTGCATGTTGTTGGCTCTAATTCAGAAATGGCGTATGGTCTTTTGAATATAATATTATGTAAATATAAGGGAACATTTTTAGAAGTATTTATAAGCTGGGACCATTAGCCACTCTGAGCTCTGGGTTCATTTTTTTCAAACTGATGTATTTTACACATTAAAAAAAAATAAATTGTTAAGCATTCTTCATCAAATAACTTGAATACATCTGACAACTAAAGCCAAAATCTGTCTGAATTGTACTGTATTTATAATCGAGTTTCTTCTGCAGATACTGCCTGGCAACTTCAAGGATAACTGGGTATTAAGCATTTGGTAAACAGTTTTGGATGTCAGGTTATTTTAAGAATCTGACTTACCGATCCTTTTCCTTCTGAGTAGTTTAGTCATTTTCTCTGTATGGGACAAATGTTATTTGCCCTTCAAAACCTGTATGGGCTATGAGAGCTCTATAGATAGTATAAGTACTATTGATTTACAAATATTTTCTGAAACTAGACCTTTATTATAGATTGAGAAGATGGAAGACTACATTTGAATATGCCACTGATGAGATTATATGTGAGGTGGAAAAGCCAATGCTGAAAATCTCAAATGTAGAAATACATTAATAATTCATAAATTATCCATCACTAGATATGCTTTTATAAGCAGATTTGCTTCCTGGACCTGGCTTAAGTCACTTGAAATGTATTACACAGATGATTCATGACTGGTGGCTGAATGCCTACATAGTCTTCAGTAGTGTTAATGGGATTCTTTTTAAATTTTGAGATTCTATTGTAATGTTACTAGAGCAACTTGTAAGTATCTGTACTATATTCTACTCGTATCCAAATCTACCTGCACTCGCTCCACAGAGTAAGGATTCCTTGAGATTTTTTGGTAATGGACAACTGTTGCTAAAACTCCAATGATAGAGTCGTCTCTGTGTTACTCTGTTCAGCAAATTTTCTGTGATGCTGGTCACATAAGGGGAAGACAGTCTCCATTTTTGCATAGTCCAGAAAGAAATGCAAATCAGCCAAAGAAATAAAGTTTTTAATATTAAAAACTCTAATGCTGTTGCCTGGTTCTGATGTGTTCATTTTTTAAATTAACTTCTTGTAGTAAAACAAAAAATAAAATTCTACATGTTAGCTTAATGCTATTGATGTTCTCAACTTACGCTGCAGAAAGAGAATCCCAGAGCTTAAATCTTGCTCATCTTATATACTCTGGTTTTTTTTTTAAAGTATGAGAAGAAAATCACACAAATTCCTCTTAAGCTGTGTGATATTCTGTATTTTACATAATTTACCACACAGTGCCTCATCTTCAAAACTTTTCGCATGTGCTTATTCAGGACATGAAGATAATGTTCATGTCCACAATGTACTAATAAAAGACATCTCTTGATTAGTGTGTTCTGCTCAGACATCAATTTTTATCAAAATATAGTTTATAGGTATATTTTATGTAAAGGATAATGGGATCCTGGCCTTTGTATTTGGAAAAGCTCTGCTCTGAGCTGACAGGACTGCTGCCTTACTTTCCCACTCCTTATTTATAAAAAACCAAAAGAATATTAAATAACATTTCCAACTCCTTCATGTTATAGACACACAGTAGTCACAGAAGCTTCTGTGACCCTGCAATTGCACTTGTGGTGCTGGTGTAATGTTTTATGCCACGCTTCTTCACCTTGTGTATTTTCCAAAGATTTTTGAAAGTTACTCTGCTTTATAGAACTTACGCTGATTGGAGCTTAGAAAATAACTTTTTTTTTCATGAAAATATATATATTTTTATATCTTAATTTAAAATGGAAGTTAAATTAATTTCCTAGAGGACATAACAGCACTTTAGATTTATTTACTATAACTTAAATATACTTCAGTTTGATTTATATTTCCTTGATCCTTTTTAACACACTAGAGCATTTTCTACACCATTCAGCATTGTTGGTTTTGTTGTGATTTACTGTGAACAGTAATATTTGTTATATTCTTGGTATTTAATATACTTAAACTGACACATATGATGATAGACTGAAAAGTTGTTATTACATTTACTGTTTTTTTTAACAGTACACTGATTCTACAGGAAGATTGGCTAAGCCTTCTCTCACAGTTGTTATCACTGCTTAAGTAAGCTCCCTACAAAAACAGAAAGAAAACCCCTTCTCCCCCCATCCCTATGTTTAACACTGCAGAAAACCTAAGGGCAATTGTAAAAACTAAAACTTTTTATTAATTTTTTTTGAAAACTAATAAATATTAATGTAATTGCCATTTTTCAGGAGCCTGCTAACTTCTGTAAAATCATATCCACTCTTACCCACTTCCAGAAATCCTGTTTTAAAGATGAACTTTTTGTACAGTTAAAGCTGACAGTTTGAGACAGCTTTGCAGTCCGAAATCCATTCCTTTTCTCTTAATAGTGAAAGAAGCTTATTATTTCACATTTACCATGTTAGGAAATACTTATTTTACTGTTATTACTTTTTTTTTTTTTTTTTTAAGCTGTTTCTCTTCAAGGAATTGATGTAATCTGGGTTCTGCTGTATGTCTTCTCTGGCTTTATAGCAAGAAATCTTCCTGGACTAAGAGACTTGACATCTGTGCAATTTTGTCCCTCTTTTTGTAGGGAATAGAGACAGAGAGACCCATTTTACAAGTGGACAGATATGTATTTGCAGGAGAATATGAAGGTAGGAGAAATGATGTGGATGCAATCTCTCCTTGTTCATGTGGCCCAAAGAACTTTCTAACATAGGTTGATTGCACTGCTAATGGCAAACATGGTCCTGTGAGGTGCTGAATTTCAGGGTGATGTTTGTATAACACTATATGGAGGTGCACCAGTCTGAGTTCACTGCTAAATTAGCCATGCACCCATGTTACTTCCTGAAAGTGTGCCTGGAAGCAGGCTCTGGGCTGCACTAGCTGGTATTTCAGCAGGGAAAAACGTGGGATGTAAATGCTTTGAAGTAAGTGCTTGTTGTCTCCTGTATAAGCAGGACTGACATGTTGTGCAACCTGTAGTTCTCCATTTGCCTCATGGTGACAACACTGGTCTGGAAGAAAATGATCTGGAATCCTTCTTTGTCATGACTTTTGAGTGTGATACTCTGGTCCCTGAGCTGGCGGTGTGGTTACCAGTGCTGGGCCTTTGTGAGGGGCTGGAAGTTGGAATGTTCCCACAGCTGTGCCGGTGATTAACAGTATCTACAGGTGATACAAAATAGTCTCTAAGACTTTCTAACTTTGTTTTCCATAGATACCTTGGGAACGTGTGTGGTTTTTGAAGAGAACACAGAGCACGGTAATTGTGATTTGATGTCCTGTTCGTTGTCGTAGCCGGAAAGGTTAAAAATATGTACCTTGTTTCATTTGTTACGGAATTCACTATTATGATTGGGGTTTGGGTATTGTTTTTTCTCCTTTCTTCATAGTAGATGCAGAAGGCAACCAAAAAGTACAGCTGAAATACAAGTGCCACACAGTGAAGAAGTTGAACATGACGCGGACACTGTTGACGGAAAAGAAGGAAGGAGAAGAGAATGTTGGTTAGTACCTCTGCTCTTATGCACTGCGACATGGATGGATTATACTTAGGTGTGTCAGCACTGACTGATTCAAGAACAAACAGGAAGTTAGGGGAACTTTCTTCTTTAGGCACCAGATATGTATGTTTAAATACAAAAATACAAACACACATACAAAGAGATTCCTTCTGATCATGCTGCCTCCGGAAGTGGCTAGTAGAAGGTTCCTATAAAAGAGTGAGCAGGGCAAACATATGCTGATGTTCCCTGGTGTGTTTTTTCTGTCATCTAAAGGTTTTGGCACTAGTTCTGAAAAAAGAGGCACTGTTCTTCTGTTCACTAAGTTTTTGTTGTTGGTGGTTTTTGCTTTGTTTTGTTTTTTTACTTCCATCAGTTTTTCTAATGACCTTTTGAGTCTCTAATTGTTGAAAATCTCTAATATCCTAAGTAAGAAGTTCCGTGTTGTATGCACTACAGCTGAATTGTTCTGACTGAATTTACAGTTAAGTGTAAATGAATGAATTAATTGAACTTGCTTGCAAAGAGACACCTAGCAGAGCATTCATGCTGATTTTCATTACATAGGCAGAACTCGGTGCTGGTATTATTGCTTTATTTCAGTGGTGTTTTTCATACAGAAGTCGGTGCTTTTACTTATGTGGATATTGAGTACCCTACTACATATAGTAGTATTTATTAGGAATACCTTTTGCTTTTCATTGGTTTGGGGGTTTTTTGATTCTTAAATGTTGCTCAGGCTCAGCCTTAATAACAATGAACTTAAACTAATCAAAAACTGCTGCTTTTAACTCCTTTTGTCACCAATATCGATTTTCCTTCTTTGCATCAGATGGAGTGGAGTGGTTACAGATCAAGGACAGAGATTTTTCCTACAGCAGGCCTAATACGATTTGCAGCTTCCTGCATGAAAAAGAAGATTCTGAGGAGTCTGCTCAGGCCCACGACAAATTGACTGAGGAGTCAGAGGGAGAGGTGAGTGGTGGAAGAAATTCTGACATGAATTGTGATCTGGAGAAGCAGCACAGCTTGGAAATGGATGGCTCTATTCCTCTGCCTGATAGCCCTGCTTCTGGGGCAGAGGATTCTCCTTCTGGAAGTGTTGTCTTAGATGATGCCCCTCCATGATAGCAGCTCTGATCTTTTCAGAACTTGTTCATGGAGTTAATGGGCCAACTTTTATAGGCCATGACATGATTTCCAATTTATCTGAGCAATTAATAATGGAAAAATGGACATTGTGTTCTTGTGCATTGCTTTTGTTTGGCTCATAGTGAGAAGGGCTTAAGTGTTTGGTTTGTTGTTTGGGGTTTTTTTTAAATGCTGACTGGAAATGTGTGTGTATCTACCTCAGAATTGAAGAGGAAATGGTTACATAATTAAAAAAACCCTGCCTTAGAAAAATGTTGAGGTATTGAACAGTCTGGAACATTTTGTAAAAAGGACCAAAAAAAATCATCTGAAATAAAGACCTGAATTTTTCAAATACAGCTTCACTTTGTGTGTCCTGTTCAGCCACATCCTGTATCTGCTCTTGTACTGCAGTTACTGAAAGAAAAAATCCAGTGTGGCTTTCATTACTTTTTTTGAGTTTGAATACTCATCACATTGCTTAGTTTGGATTTCCTCCAGCGTCCTTTTAGTCCTCTTGACCAATGTGGTTCATTCATAGAATGGTTTGGGTTGGAAGGGACCTTAAAGATCATCTAGTTCCAACCCCCTGCCATGGGCAGGGACACCTTCCACTAGACCAGGTTGCTCAAACCCCATCCAACCTGGCCTTGAACACTGCCAGGGATGGGGCATCCACAGCTTCTCTGGGCAACCTGTGCCAGTGTCTCACCACCCTCACAGCCAACAGTTTCTTCCTAATATCTAATACCTATCTCCCCTCTGTCAGTTTAAAGCTATTCCCCCTTGTCCTGTCTCTGTGTGCCCTTGTAAAAATTCCCTCTCCATACTGGAAGCTGCTCTAAGGTCTCCCCAGAACCTTCCCTTCTGCAGGCTGAACAAGCCCAGCTCTCTTAGCCTTTATATGAGTGGTGCTCCAGCCCTCTGATCATCTTCAGATCATAGAGAATAATTATAGCTGCAATGACAATGGTAGGAATGTTATGAACTGGTGCTGTGAGGCATTTGTAGTGCTTTCTTGTACCTTCGGTTTTCAACTTTAGATCAAAAAGGGACTTGAGGAGCAAATGCAACAACCTGAAATCTGAACAACTCTGACTGAAGGCCTGTGGGCTTTGAAATAATCAGAAACTGTTCAGATTTAAGAGTAGATACTGGTTGAAAAGTGATGCTATCACGTTAGGGAGGTGAGGCAGAAATAAACCTTTGGCATTTGGTTTCTATTGCATGTAAGGTCATGTTCTCCACTCATAACAGTCTTCTCAAATAAGCAAGTTTGGGGTGAATGGCTGTGCGTTAGCTGCACAACTCTGATGTGGTTCCCAACACACCAGGGATGAGAGGAGGGCAAGTGAACACGTCAGGAACACGTTGACCAGCCGCCGCTGCGGCGATGTTCAGCCGCGGAGCTGCATCGTTATTTTCTGCCGGTAACTGACCCACCACTTACCGTTCACCCCGATCTGACTGCGCGGCTCACTCTACGCATGCGCACTGCGCCAACCCCAGCGCTTCCTCCCGCCCTCCCCGCGAAGGATGTGACGTACCGGATGATAGTGCGTGACGGCGGCGCGGCGCGCGCGTGAGGTGGCTCGGTAGCTATGGACCCGCTGGACCGGGTGGTGTGAGTATGGCGGCGGCGAGGAGGGGGTAAACGGGAGGGAGGAGAACCGAGCGTTGCCGTCTCTTTGTTGGTATCAGACAGCCCTTGCTCCGTAAAGGCACCGCGGTGAGCGGTTGGTGTTGGGTATGTGTATTCCTCTCTTGTGAAAGAGCTGTCTTCAGCTACAGGTGGAAGTACCTGTGTGAGGTGGATTGCTTCTTTGTAAAGGAACTAAACAAAATGCTTCCTGGAGAAGATACTAAAAGCTTTGCATTCATCTAGTGGAGAAATGTAGCCACGTAGTTATTAATGTGTACTAGCGCTGTGCCCCTGCTAAGGCTGGTGTGTCTCACCTTAGTAATGCCCGTACTGCTCTCTGATTCGTGCCAATAGATGTACCGTACGTGAGCTGTATTATGGAGATGTACCGTACGTGAGCTGTATTCTGGTTGCCGCTGGTGGTCTTTGAGGAACTGTGTTTTCTTCTCATGTGTGAATCTCTGACCTGGGGAAGGTGCTGGTGTGAGGGGAAGATTTAAGCACATAGGTCTGTAGGAACGTTGGTGTCGTTTAAGCTTTAGATTAGCAGAAACTGAAAAACCCAAGACCTTAAAGTCACCTTTGCTAGTTTGGGGAAACAGAGAGGAAAAGGAGTGACAGTAAAATACATTAATCTGAGACTGGGTTTTTAGCACTAATTGTAATTCTGCAGGTTGGGATTAGTTTGAGTTACCAAAACAAGTTACTTGAACACAGCTTGTTCCAGTTCTTGCTGTTTCACTGTTTTCTGCAATGTAGGATGTTGTTACTAATATTAAGTTTTTAACTGTTAATTTGTTACAGAAAGCCTAAAACTAAGCGAGCAAAAAGATTTCTTGAGAAGAGAGAACCCAAGCTTAAAGAGAATACGAAAATTGCTATGCTCATAAAAGGAGGAAATGCAAACTTAATGGTGACCGAAGTGCTTAAAGACATTGTAAGTGGTTGGATATAGAATGCAACCTTTCTTTTTTTGTTAGAATTTGCATATTCTCAGCTGCAAGATCAATATTTTTGTACTCTCTCTATTTCCCAGATCAGATTGACCAGCACTTCAGAGGTGTCTTTACCTACCCTGCAATGGAGATGTTATTTTCTTTATTTTCTTTCTGTTACTGTCTTTCAGTTCCTTTGCCAGAGGTTTTGAGCTTAATGCAATTTTTCCCATGATTGTCCAGTATAGAAGGTGAAGTGTTGCAAATCTGTTTGCAAATAAAAGGATTAGGTACAGAATTGGGACTGGATCGCTCAGCTGAAGTTGTATCTCAGAATCCTGCAAACTGCTTATGTGTATTGATGAAGAGCTTTCAGGCTCTTCTAAAACTTAAACTTACCAATCCTAACCAGTCTTCTAACTCCATACCTGAAAATATTATAGCAGTCCCTACACTCTTTTCTGTCAGTGCTTTGTCATTTTCTTCCCATCTTATGCTGCTGATGAGGTGATTGTTTACTCCTGTTTTTTCCTCATGTCCCTAGATAGAAGCAGAAAGATTCCATTACATGGCTTTGATTTCAGCTCTTTCTTACTTATTTTGTTATTTCATTGCTTCTAGAAATAAGACCTTCTGCAATTAATTGGGAACCAAGATTGCTATGAACTTGAAAGGCATTGTTGTGAGCAGGCCTTTTGAGGTGCCTTCTAGACCCACTTGTACAAACAATCATTCTGTTTCTTGTGATTATGAAAATTGTAGGGTTTTAGAAAAAGCAGTGCTGTGTACGTAAATGTTTTGGAGCTAATGAGTCTAAATTTGTGTTTTGCAGTATGCTGTGAAGAAGCCTTTTGCTGTACTGTATAGAAAGTAAGTGGTCTCACTTTGATTTCTTTAAGTCTGCTGACAAGACAGCTTTTGGTAATTTCAAAGCATTAATAGAGGTGCTGGCCAGGATGGGGGCTTGAGCAATGGAAAGGGATGCAGAAGGGGACTGGGATTCATCATAAATTTCAGTAGACTGGAAACAAGTTAAACGAGATCAGTATTGGTGCTTAGCCCAGTTTTGTGCCGAGTGTTACGGGGCAGGATTTGGTCAACTTGAACAGTTGGCAAGGTTCTGTCAGGCGGGTAGGCTGGAGTTCTCATGTCTGAATTCTTATAAATTTGAGTTACAGATCATGATGATAGATAAGTCTTGCTCAAAATGGGAACCCAGTATCTGTATGGTTGTAGTACAGAGACATTAATTCTAATAGCTAAATTTAGTGTTAGATGAACAGGGAAAAGCAGTTGTTTATGAAGTGTCACTGCTGCTGGTGGTGGTGGTCTGTAACTCAGCCCAAGGAGACAGGAAATGTGGAGGACAGTGCTTAAAATGGCACTGGTGGCACTGAGGCACTCCCAACAGTACTAATACGGTTTAGGGTTTGAACTAAACCTGAACCTCTACTGCTGGAGTTTCCAGTAGAATGCAGAATTCTAGTGTTATCAGAGAACTAACTAGAAGTGCTTGTCTGGGCCTGGGTTTGGTTAGTTGTTTGAAATCTTTTTCTCTTATTTTTTTTTTCCCCCCACAGGAAAAATATTACTAGGCCTTTTGAGGATCAAACATCATTGGTAAGTATAAACTACTTCCCTTATGATATTTTACAGTCAAGAAGAACTTTATTGGAGGATAATTTTGTTATTGCTTTGTGAGAAACTAGATGAGAAATAAAGTTTGTAGGGAGTTTGGGTAAGTGGAAAGTTGGGCTATGTCTAGATTTACAGTGTCAGTAGGCATATTTTTACTCTGACAGAATCAAGTTGTGAGGACTTTGTCTTTACTGTAAATGCATGTTTCTGTAAACTGACAGGCAAATTTAAGAGCTGATCTAGTTCCAACCCTCCTGCCATGGGCAGGGACACCTTCCATTAGACCAGGTTTCTCAAAGCCCCATCCAACCTGGCCTTGAACACTGCCAGGGATGGGGCAGCCACAGCTTCTCTGGGCAACTTGTGCCAGTGTCTCACCACCCTCACAGTAAAGAAATTCCTTGTATTTAGTCTAAATCTACCCTGGTTATATGCCCTTGTCTGGATTTGGTGTTGATTCAGTGCTTTGAGTTCAAGATAATTTATGAGCAGGAAGGCAAAAAATAAAGGGGCTCATCCTAAGATTATATCTTACACATTTGTACTTCAATTGAAGCATTACTTTAACTGCTGAAATACCCCTGTTATAAAAGCAATGTATGTATTTCCTTAAAAATGAGAGAAAGAAGATAGTGACATAGCTTTACAATTAAGACAAAATTAATTATCCCAAAATAAGTTGTTTGATTCCTAGTGATTGTGATTTCTAGTTTGTTCTGTGCCACTGCTGACTCGCATAGGGAAATAAGGGTCAGCTTTTCATTGCCTGAGACAGTTACTAAAATAACTCACTGAAGATGCATGCTGAAGTTGGCAGATTGGGGGTATTGTAGTAAGTAAATCTGTGTGTGTAGAGGAAAAAGATGTATACATTCATGTATAGACACGAGGCATAGATGCACTTTCCCGTCTGAAAGAGATTATGTAACTAAAGGGGAAGCATACGTAAGGAATCCCCTCTAAATAAAAAGGGAGAGGAGAGATAGCTATGGATAATTAAGGATCATTTTTTAATAGTGACTGCTAGAGGAGCAGCTGAAGTTGTATTAGACAGTTGAGTTAAGGCAATTTTAATGTGTTAAAAAAACATTGTGGTTGCGGCCTAGGTGCACCAACATAAAACGTTGCTTCATCAGCGTTAAAACTGATGCTGAGGTGTTGTAGTATGTGCTTCTGTTTCTGGCATGAAGCACCATAAGGCAGCCATTCCTAAAATATCATGAATGGAATGGAAAACTTAGAGTAGGCAGCAAGGAACGATTGGTGGCATTATTTGCTGAAACTATACCTCCTGCAGTCCATAGCTGGCTGACTTGGTTTCACAGTCACATACAAACTAGCTGATCGTCAGATGAGTTTGTTGCATCTTTTTAGTAAAATACCATACTCCTGTTAGAGAATTCAAATATAGCAGCACACAGTGATTACCAGAGCCATATGAGCACGTGTTTCAAGGGGAGTCCCCTCTGCTCTGTTCTTGATCTGTCTGCAGTCAGAATGGTTCAGGCACCTGATGGCAGAGCTCAGTGCTGAGCTGCGTGATTTGTACATGCAGTTATTCCAGCCTGGCTTTGCCCCTGGGGATGTCTCTCCTGATCTCCTGGAGGGGCAGAGCTGCATTGCCTCCCTGAGCTGCTGCTGTTGCAGGGGTAGAAGGAGGTGTAGTGACATTTTCTGCTTCACAGCTGCTAAGTGCAAGTATAGAAACTCTGGTACTTCTGGGAAGTACAGGATAAATAGCATGTGCATATATCTAGGAACCATGGTTGAGGCACAGAATGAGGGGTTGCCTTGAGAAGCAGCACTGCATAAAAAGGCTTTGGAGTTAGACATTCTCAGAAAGAATTGCTGTGGTGTCAGTTCTGGTCAGAATACTATAATAGGTTCTCCATCTACTCAACCTGGAAAAAAGATCATCTCTGTGATAGTCACCACTGGCTTAATTTTAAGTAGTGTCTTAGTCTTAAGTAATCAATAGCACAAAGTTGCTCTGTAGTAGGACTCTTGTTCCCAAGTGTGAGAACTTTAGATATTTGCAGATGTTTCTAGGTTTGCTGTTGAGGGAACTAACTGGATGTTCAGAAGCTGTTAGGCAAAGCTGATATGCTGCATAAAGCTTATCTGGGTGACTAAAATGAGGCATTACAGCTGCAACCAACTTGCAAATACTTACCCTTCAGGCAAGGAGAAGTGGTTTGAAGGTATTTTACCTAAAAACAAATAATGAGGAATTAAGAAAAAGGGCATTACAGATAGAATGGAGAGAAAAAGTTGCCTGGCTTAATCTTTAAGACTGCAATGGGAAATAAAAAAAGAAATTAATTGTTATTTGAACCTTGAATCTAGCTGTCAATTTTAACTTATGTGGACTTGACCATGTTCAAAACGCTTCTGATAAGTGCAGTTGCTCTTCTCGTTAAGCAGCTCCTAAACTCGTGTTTGTGACATGTGTCTTCGCAAAGCATTTTAAATGCTATGAAGTGGAACTTATGAGTTTTGTTCTTTTCCTCAATTGTAGGAATTTTTTTCCAAGAAATCAGATTGTTCTTTGTTTCTGTTCGGCTCTCATAACAAGAAGCGACCGAACAACCTGGTAATAGGTAACTTGTCTCACTTGTGTTTTTGTTTGGGTGAAAGGTCTGGTTTTCAATGAATATTTAAATAGCTGGATTTTCTTGTTTTTCACTTTCACAGGTCGCATGTTTGACTATCATGTCTTAGATATGATTGAGCTAGGTGTTGAGAAGTTTGTATCCCTAAAAGATGTCAAGGTAAGGAGTCGCTAATTCAGTATTTCAGTGACATCTACTGGTGGGTTTGTGGGGGTATTGGCTTTTTCCGTGCTTTGAAGTAAGGACAAGAGCTATTCAAAAAAGTATTTCATGCAGTGTATGAGGGTTGCTAATTTGTGTACCCCAGGATGGTATTTTTTTATGTGCTGCTTTTTATTTTATTTTGGTTGTTTTGAGCAAGCTTGCAACTTTCTTTGCAGATTCTTTTTTTTAGACTCAGTTTATTCCTAATATTTTCCTTTTTAATTAAAGAGTTACACTTATAAAATTTCTAAGTCAGGTTCTGCTTGTGTTAGGTTCCTCTGTAAACTGTCATAGGCTTTGAAAACTGAAATCCCTCTTCCAAAATTGTAACCAGAGAGGGTCATTCTGCTGACTGAGATGATTCTGAAACTTTCTTTAGCTTTCACTAACACGTAAATGCCAGATTTCAGAGGATTATACTTAATTCAGACAGGGAGCTAACATCTTGATTATTTAAACCTAGAGAAAATTCACCTTTTATGGCTATGTTAGGCTTATTTTGGCAAGACTAAAGCATATTTCATATGTGTGTACATTTGTATCAAGCAGTTCATACACTGCAAAATAAGGAACATTTATGGTCCCTATTCTCATCATAGTATATAAACTGGCAGGACAGTCTAGCGAGTTAGTAAAGAAATTACTGTTTACAAAGGTGAATCTTCCCTTGAAGTCAGATTGTGGTGTGTATCTACACAACACTGTTTGCAGCAGGAAAGTTACAGCTAAGTAAATCTATTTGTTGGCCAGAATTAAAATCAGGTGATTGACTAAACCGTAACTAGCCTTCGTCATGTACTCTCTGGTGTCAGAAGTACAATGGACTTGTTTGCCTCTAATTTTAATTTTCTTGTTAGTAGTTGTGGTGAAATTTCACTCATTTTCAGCAGAAGGTATTATCTTTTACATTTTATAGTAAAGAAGTTCTCTTTTGTTAATCCAGCACAAAGAATTACACAATTCACCCTTTCAAAAACAAAGTCCTTCCATCCACATGCACTGTTATTCGGTGAGAAAACAAAAATGTCTATTCTGTCCATACTGATCCCAGGTCACAAGAGTTTTTCATTCAGTGCTGAATGGCTAACCACACATATATCAATAATGTATTCCCTAATGGAGTCTGAATCTTTGGTCTGTTTTAAAATTCCTATTCCACAGAACAGTAAATGTCCTGAAGGAACAAAACCGATGCTGATATTTGCTGGTGACATGTTCGATGTAAATGAAGAATACAGAAGACTGAAGAGCCTTCTTATTGGTGAGTATTTTGATTCTGTGAGCAGTGGGATTGCATAAATCTCTAGTAATGTGATCTGTTGGGAAATGCTAGTTTGTCAATAAATGTTTGCTTCTGTTCAGCACAGAAAGAAAACAAGAACAGGCACTTGTAAGTTTCATGTCATGTGAAACTGAAATTAACTAATCATCATGAGTGTTGGGGGGAGGGGGGGAGGGAGACAGACTAGCCTAAAAGACTCTCAAGTTGAAACTTTGTGTTCACTAAAATTCAATACTTTGATTGTGAGAAAAACATATTTTTTCCAAAAGTCTGTACCACATAATTGTTCTGGATCATTGCTTTTCTAACCAAATAACATTTTTGAAGTATCTAATCTGAAATCAGTGGATTAAGTTCAGAAAGTGGGATATTTTTGCTTACAAAAAAAGTCAAATCCATATAATTGAACTTGTGTTTGTATACAGAAAGCATTTTCTGTTGGAAATTCAACCAATTCTTACAAATGTGCCATTGATTAGAGTACTTGGAAAGAACACGTAAGTAAAAAGCAGCCTTGTAAATAATAGCTGTGTCATAACTTCAAAGCAGGCTTGGAGCTTGGTGAAAAACTGGCATAAAGTGTTTACTGTCTCAAGGTTGAAGGCTCTGGAAAATAAAGCACGCTGTGGGGGTTTTCTGCAGAACTACAAAACCAATTATACTTAGGGCAGCTTTTTGGGACATAGCAGTCATATGGTGCTGTATCTCTTGACGCTTAACTCATCTTGCTTGGTAGAACTAGGTCTGCTAAGTAGGGTGGTGTGTTTTTTCTTTTTAGTAGGTTTCTTAAAAGTAGATTATTTTTTTAAGCTCTGGTAAAATACTGAAACTGGCCCAATAAGAACAGTTTTGTTCTTTCAGTTCCATTCTTAGGTTGTACGAACTCATAATCTTACAGCTTTGCAAGATCTCCCTTTGACATAAAATAAATATTAGTTGGGCTCCTTTTTTTTTCTAGGCAAACAGATAAATGATTGCTCTTTAGTAACAGGGTTGGGTTTGTTTCTTTTCCATTAGAGATTCCCCCTCCCCCCCTTAGTATTGTAATTCCTTAAAGCAGGATATTTCCTCTGGAATGAGACTGAAAAAGGAGCAGAAGAGGAGAAAATCTGCATCCTTTCAATACAGCTGACTGGTTCTTGTGGCTAGATGAAGGGCTAGTAGCTGTGTTTATAAACATTTGAAAGTGGTGAATATTGAATATCCCATTCTTTTTTGGTTTTTGTTGTCTACTGATGTAGTTGTGCAGGAGTTCATTTATGATGTAAGTCCTTGGAATGCAGTTCATGAAATTTTAATAACTTTTTATGCTCGTATTTATAAAATGTTTCACTACTTACTACGCTGCCCACTCACTAGTTCTGTTACTGCATACTCATTTCATCCTAAAAATGGTGAGGCACTGCCTGACTTGCTTATACACTTTCTAAAATGTTGGCTTCTAGGTGACATCTACAATTTTAGATTGACCATCAGGTTGTTCTTCATACAGCCTTCCTCACACAGGCTTCTTTGAGTGTCTCAAAAGATTTGCACATTCCCTCTGGCCAAGAAGCGGGGTGGCTGGGAAATGTCTGAGGTAGAGTTTGAACTCTGCTAATGCTAACTTATAGCTACATAGGTTACGGTGTTACCAGCTTTTGGATAGGAATTGATACAAAAAGAAGTGTATAGACTCGTGCCAAAATAATTTAGGAATTTAGTCTGGAAATGGAGAGGTCCTGTGAAGCTCTCTGCAGGAAAAAGTAAATTAGAAGTTCTGGAAACATGTTAAGGACAAGCAGGAAAAAGAACTAGGAGTGGAAAGAAAGGAGAAAGCAAGTCTCTAGTCCAACCAAAGCAAGGGTTGTAAATTAAGAAGAGTACATTACAAAAACTTCAGCTGTCTGGGCATACTGAAGCCTGAGGTTTCTGCAGCTGTTTAGCAGTGCCAGGAAACAGGAATTCCTGACCACCTGCATTTGTTGGAAGAGATCATCCTTGTGGGTAAAAAGACATTTGATGCCCCAGGAAAATATGAAAGGGAGATGTTGCCAGTAAAACCACCATAAATGTAAGCTTGTGTGCCCACAGAGAACTAGTCAGAGGGGAAATACATGCCAGAAGCGAACAAATTATTTTATTTGCCATTTTTCCTCTATCTACAAGCTCAACCCACAAGAGGAGGAGAGAGAGTATTTAGTTGACCAAGGAAGTTTCCTGGCTAGACTCCAGCTGCTATCTGCCAGCAAGAGTTTGTTTTGGATGTCACTGCAGTGCTGATACTCTTGAAAAAGGTGGTGGAGGAAAAGACAACTAGCCAAGGGATCTGAAAGTGCGACAGAACAGAAGAGACTGATGTGTTTAGCATCTGTTAGCAGCTCTCTTATGTTTCAGAGTTGCCCTGTCACGTTTATTAGCACACCTTGTTCCCTCAGTCAAGGTCACATTCTTTCTCCACCCTCTGCATATGTTGGACAGATTGCTGTGCTTACTGCAACCTTCCCGATTGCACAGTGTTTTTTTTTCATAGCCTGATGTAAGAACCTCGTTAAAGACGGCTCATTTTGTATTTAACCTGTATTTCAGTGTTCTCTTTGCAAACTAAGCAACTATTTCAAGCGTCTTATTTTTATCGCGTTGCTTATTAAATAGAGAAAACATTTGCAGTGATGAATAGTGCCTGAAGGACAAAAGTGCTTTATTGTGTGGGAGGAATGAAAGAAACAATATATCTAAACTTTTTAACAAGTCAGAGAGGGGAAAATGCAGATGAGAGTAGACCATAAGGTACAATTTCAATCAGTTTTGTACTGGCTTTGTTCCTTCTTTGCACTCTTCCAAAATCTGGCTCTAATTAAGAATCTTAAGTATCAGGTTTTTGAATGATGACTTTAAACAGGTACCTGAACTAGTGCCTTCTCCCTATTGATCTATGCTTAGCTGAGTTTAAACTGGCCTAAATATATATGTAATTTTTCTGACCTTAGAGCTGAATATTTAAAAGAATAGACAATGCAATCATCACAATTGGCTTAAAAAAGCTAAGTTACTGCTCTGAAAGATGTTTGCTCTTCTCCATGAACTTAACATATATGTTGCTAACAGTCTCTGGGAAGTCCCTGTGCTCCTATCAGGGTTTCTACACAAGTTGGTTTCAGCACTGCAGGACCTAAGAGGTGCAATGTTAGATTTCTTTCCTGTGTTTTGACAGGACTACAGTTTTAAATAACAGCTATTTTGTGAGAGCCACATTAAACATACAGATTCAGCTCTTCTAGAGCCATCCCTTGTATAGCCTCGCTTAGTTAGAAGCAGTAAAAGTATATGTATAGGCAAGGAGTTCACATCAATGGTGCGATGCAGGTCCATTATAAATTAAAGCAATTTGTTACAGTTACCTGCTGGTTTGATTTTCAGCCAAGAATGCTGGCATTTATTCTTTCAGATTTCTTCAGAGGTCCTACTGTGCCCAGTATTCGTCTGGCTGGTTTAGAGTACGTCCTGCATTTCACAGCCGTAGATGGGAAAATTTACATGCGAAGCTATAAGTGAGTATGTGTTTTATCTGTTTGCTTGCTTCTTGGTACATGTCGTGGTTTAAGTCTAGCCAGTAACTCGGCACCACACAGCTGCTCACTCATTCCCCACCTTCCTGTCCAGGTGGGATGGAGAGGAGAACTGAAGGAATGTAAACCCCACAGACTGAGATAAGAACAGTCCAGTAACTAAAGTATAATATAAAACTACTACTGCTACTACTAATAATAATAATGATAAGGGAAACAGGAGGAGAGAATATAAAGCTAAAAAGGGAAAGGAAAAAAACAATAAACACAATTGCTCACCACCTGCTGACCAATACCCAGCCCGACCCGAGCAGCGACCTGGGCCTTCCAGGTGACTCCCTCCAGTTTATATACTGGGCATGATGTGCTGCGGTATGGAATAATCCTTGTGGAGCAGAAGGAAAACGCTTCAGCCCTAAACCTGCTGCTTCCTTTCTTGTTGAGCTACCCCTGCTAGTAGAAGGGTTGCTCTTTCATGTGGTTGGATTAGTAGGGTGGTATGAATTAACTTGGTGAATTCAGAGTACTGTCCTAGACTTCACAGACTTAGTCTGTTCTCAGACTGATTCTAGGACTCTCCTCACTTAGGTGTTTGTTGGAGAATGACAGGTGGTTGGCTGCAGCCAGCAATACACAAGGAAAAATGGGAAAACGCAGAACATGACAGTCTGTCTCGATGTATTGGTGTTCAGCCTCACAGTTCATGGCCTTGCCTTAGGAGGCTGTGAGCATTCATAGCTTGTGTTCCATGGGATTTTGATTTCTCTACCTTTATCAGTCTCATTCTTCAAATCAAACAAATAACAAATGCTCTCAGTTAGCGCTCAAGTTATTTTGCTGTAAACTGTAGTAGATGTTTTTTATGTCTGTTAATACTCAGGCCACTAATTTGAATTTGAGGAATTATACGGCTTTCAGCTTTCTTACAGTAAGACTGATAATACTGTGTTCAAATTGTGATGGGATACATTTAATATATTATAAATTGTTATTGCCAGACGTCATCCTTTATAATGTGTAAGCATTAGAGTTAGCAGTAGCAATTGTTTTTAATAGTCTTCTGAACTACAAGACTGAACCTGCCCTTTAGGTAAAGGTGGATGAATCTTCATCACAGAGGGCAATGTTGATTTTCATTGGTTTTCTCTTCTAGGGTTCTCCTGAAGAAATCTGGCTGTAAAATACCAAGAATTGAACTGGAAGAAATGGGACCTTCATTAGATCTGGTTATGAGGAGGACACATTTAGCTTCAGATGACCTTTATAAGCTGTCTTTAAAGCAACCAAAAGCCCTGAAGGTATGTACCTTGGAAAGTATGTTACTTCCAGATCTATCTGTCAAGAAGAGCAAAAGCTGAAGTATTAATTAATGGGTTTGACCAAAGCTTACTTTTATATAGGCAAACTGAGATTTCTGGAGCCATAGCACTTCTGTGGTGATCAGCTGGTATACAAACTCTTCTTTGGAAGCCTATAGAACATCCAGAACAAATCTTAAGCTCTAATCTCCAGTGTACACAGCCTCACTTTTAGGCACTTGATTCTCACTTGAGCTCCTGGCACTCTCCATTCAGATATACTGATGTTGTTCTTCCCTTACAGCCTAAGAAGAAAAAGAATATCTCCCATGATGTGTTTGGTACAACTTATGGCCGAATCCACATGCAGAAGCAAGATCTTGGGAAACTACAGACGAGGAAAATGAAAGGGTTAAAAAAGAGGCCAGCAGATAAGGCAGCTGAAGATAGTGGGGTTAGTCCCAAAAAGTCAAAATCAGCTTGATAGTCTGGAACAGCTTTGAAACCTTTTTGTACCTTCAAATTTGGTATATATACTGTAATACAAATGTGTCAGACATAAAAGATTTGGCTGTTGTTAGCTTTAGTTTTATAAAAAAGTCTTTTTAATGGTGTGTCATTTTAAAGGGGCCATGGGGGGTATTGAGCTTTAACACGGAACTTGGTTATTTAAAATAAAAAATGTGATATAACTTGCTTAGTTTTCCGAAGATGTATTTATTCTCTTGGTATTAGCAAACATATGCTACTCAAGCAGGTGACTCATTTCCCAAACAGTTTTATGGATGCTATGTTGGGAACCCTTGGTCGATCAACTCACCTTGTAAATTCTGCACAGGACCAAAGTAGTGTATATGCATTAATATACACAGCACAACTTCTCTGTTCATTTATTGTTTATGTATTTCAGGTTTTGCATGACTGCAATACTCAGTAAACTATAAACTCTTTTCTAAAGTGGGAGCTTACAGTATGTGTCTGATGCCAGACCTAGGTCTGTAACTATTGCACCAAGCTCTGCTTTACACTTGCAGAATCGGGAGTGATTATGATGTTTTTACAGTGTTCATCACCATGGTAGCAAAGTACCTGATGTTTGCTTTAGGCAAATGAAACCTTTACAGTTGGGATTTCAACCTTTGATGCTTGATTTGTGCCGAGAATGGAAGCCTGTGAAGCAACCATGAAAGTCTGTTCTTCTTACCCTTGCTTTCCTCCTAAGTTTGTGCTCATGAGTTAGTGAAGACTCCTCAGTTAAAGACTTGAGTTTAAGAGCTCAGTGAGACTCCAGTGTAGTGTTCCATGTTTTGGAACATACTGAAAAACCTTGTTTTTTGTCTTCTGCTTGTCTCTTTGGAAGCTATTACTCTGCCCTTTAGCATAAGTATGATAAAAGTTTGAATACTTTATCAAGAACATAATAAGCTTGCTCATCCTAGTTACATTTTTAATACTTGATCTTTTCTTGTTAGTTTTCTCAGTGTAGTCAGCTGATTTGCCACATTAGAAACAGGCAGTTTGTTATTTTCACTTCTGCACTGTAGATGGAAGCTGCTGGGCAGCTTTGCCTTCCATGTGTGAGAGCTGAGCTGAAACTGTGGCTGTGCAAATGCCACACATGATGTTCTTGGTATGCTGGTTTGATAAAGCTTGCATGAAAAAGAAAGCACTTTAAAAGTCTGGGATCTTTTTGAGGGCATAGACGTACTGATCTTCCATGTATTAACTTATTTTTATGCTGATTTTTATGAACTTACAGCTGTAAAAGAAATAGTAAAAGACAGCGTGCCCATAGTCATAAAGGACATGGGCTTTTTAACTGTATTTTCCTAATTTGGAAGCTAATTTTGTTGCTCAATGCGGTGTTTAAAACCTGGATTTCATATCAGTAAAGTAGATCATCCAACTTGTTACCTCTTAATGTAAAAAGTGAGACAGTTGTTCAGTAGTAGTCCTCAGAGATAAGCTTTTGCATCCTGGCATTGATTTTGTTTCATGCTTGGGCAAGTGAGGGCTACTGCACCTTCTAGCAATTGTGTGTAGTTACTGCGAAGCTTCAGAGAGATGCAGAGTCCTTGAGCAGAGGAAATGGGTCAGCAGGGAGAACCCAGGTGCGTCCATTCACCCTTTGCAGGGTCTTCTTGCTGACTAGAGGTGGAACCTGAACTGCCTGATGTCCCACATCTGGGGCTGTTTGCATGAATACCCTTTTATTTGTAGTTTTTGTACTGGTGGAATACAGCCACATGTGGACAAAAATGCATGAGATATGTGAGGCAAGGAGAAATTCTGTAAGGTTTGCTTTTTTACTTCCAAGTTACATTGTTAGCAAGGATTAAAATTTGCTCCATTTCTAAAAAGTACATTGCACTACTCAAAGTGGTGCTGTTTGGGTGCAAACTCTTGAGTGGGAAGTGGAAATGTTCCCTTTTTTTTTTTTTTTTTTGGGGTTTTTTTTTTTTTTTTTTTTTTTTTTTACCGCTCTGATCTCTGTATGACGAGATAGGATGAAGCCAAATTAGCAACTGAGTTCACCTCACTTCTTTCAGAGAGGTTTCAACCTTGCTGTGAAGCACTGATTAAACCAGAAGGCTGGTGGCTAATGTGATTTCAGATGTATGGCATGTACAACTGCGCATATGCATGGTAGGCAATCGCTACATTCTGAGTATCTGATTTAACTCAAGGTGAATGGAGATAGGTTATATTTAGCCCTCCTTTCTGGTGGCATGTTTGTATTTTCCAGACTCTTTTAAAGCGTGATGAAATTTGTCAGGTGCTGCAATGTAGCTGTGTGCATGAGGAAGGTGCCCAAAGGGCAGCTGATGAAAGGGACTTGCCTTGCCTCGATTGCCCCTTGCTTCCAGAGTTCACCAGGCTCTGAAAACACATAAACATGCCCCCGGGGTTTGCATGGCTTGGGCAAGGCATAACTGACACATTCACCCCTTTCCCCTGGCTTTCATCTTCTTACCTCCCAACACACTAGAGATAGCTTTGTTTACAGTTGAGTGCAGTAATAGATTTGGTCTCAAGAAAATCCCTGTGGGCAAAGCGTGGCTCCCGAGGCTGTACCTGTGTGGTAAAACGGAGGTGGAGCTGCAAATCAGCAGTCAAGCCTGCTGGCAGGATGGCAATGGCAGGGAGGGTATCATTTGTGCCTCTGTTTGTATGCTGATGTTGCCCAACTGTGCCACTGGCATATGTTAATGAAGCTACTGTCATTATGGATAACTAATGATAGACAGAATTTAAGAGTCTATCTGCACTGCAAGTTTACTTGGCTCTCTTTATGTGTTGTGCAATTGAAAAAAGTAGGATGAGAGGTAGATATTGTTAAGTGGCATGATGTGCTAGGTTCTTGAGATGTCCACATTCTTGGGAATTGGTCCTGGGCACATACAATCACAGCCTTAGCCCTTTGCTAGTTGGATGTGACAGACTGAGCACTGAGAGCAGTGAGTGATGTGTGTTTGAAAAAGAGCATAGGAACTCCTTTCTGTTTCCTGGATTTTGTGGGTTGGAGTTTATCTTTACTGTTCCTTAGCAACCTTATTTGTTTTCACTCAGTGCTTTCTGGGTTTGACTGTGAGGGTTTCCTCCCCCCACTGGCTTGGTTGTAGCTGGGGAGAGTTAGCAAAGAGCGTGAAGGGAGGACATTGCAGACATACCCGGCGTCGCACTGACTGCTGCATCCGCCAGCCAGGGGGTAAAAGGCTGACCATTCCTTGTTCTAGGTACTGTCAAGTATAAGGAGACTAGAGCAGAAGTTTGTTAGAGGCATTTTTACTAGCTGTGCATAATTTATATTCCATAGCCATACAAAATACATATTAACATGTGTCTTACATGTGGTGCAGATAGTTCTCCCCTATCTCCAAGTATAATTAATCTCTTGCTTTAGGACTTTGCTAAAGTGCCTCTAGCAGTACTGACACAACAACCCAGCTGCAATCCAGAGGCATAGCTGAGAAATAGGTCAGTTGTATCGGAAGTCAGGTTTCCTAAAAGAATACAAGGAATAGAGCCACGAGGCTTCTGAATGTGAAGCCTCTGTAGGACTGCCTTCCTAAATGGATGAATGTTCAAAGTTAACAATATGGCTAATGCTGTACAGGAAGAACAGCTTTGCTGTCATGCATCTGTGCAGAAGATAGTGAGGGGGAGCTGACATTTTTGGGAGACAGGGCTTCTGAGGGACCTACCTAACAACGGGGCAATTGTTTATCTTGGAGATCGTGGTTGGCAGGAGGAATCTAAGTGCTGTGTAGGCAAAGAAATTAACATGGGCATTGGGAGAGAAATTTATCAGTAATCTGAGATTAAGCCCTATCCTAAATAACATGGGAATCATCTGCTTGGAACCATTGAGTGCAGTACATGTATGCTGATTGAGACAGTTCTAAGGCGCCTTTTCTTCATCCATTCTTGTTTTCCTTGACTTTCAGTCTACTTGATTTTTCTATTTCCCTGCATCTCAAAGATAAGCACAAAGTAATTCAGGAGAAGTAGAAGTGAGGTTTTGAGCAGAACTTAACAGAAAGCATGTGTAGTTAATGACATTCCACAAATTCTCATTATGTTCCCTTTCTCCCCTCTGATAATCCCATAATTCTTCCTGCGATGTCACACACCACCTATAAAACCTGGATTTCTCACTCTGCCCATGATACTGAAGTACGCCCATATGGGCCCTAACTGCCTTCTGTTTTGATTGCTGCAATTTTCTCCTTCTGACTTCTTTCATTCTCACAGTCTCCAAACCAGACACAGCTGCAGTGACCCATTTCCTGCTGTTTGTCCAGATCATCCCTTTGTGCTGGCAAGGAGTTTCTTGTGCTTTATTGCTCGTGGCGATACATCATCAATCTCTTATTTCTGCTCTACTAGTGGCCACAATACCAGTCTCCCTCATCTTTCTCAGCTGTCTTCTGTACTCTGAACTGACCATTATTTGCTTAATTCTCTGTTCAGTTCATCGCTGTAACAACCAAGGCACTTACTGAGAGCGTCTGGGCAAACTGAAGTAAGGAATTGAGAGCCACATTCAGCATGAGGAGTCGAACTCCAAAGCCAGAGGTCAGGAGCCAGAATCAAAAGAGGGGATGGGATGAAAAGCTGTCCTGCCAATGACAAGATTAGGCATGTCAGGCAGGGAAATCTGCAGGAGAGGTCTAACCCATTTATCCATTCTCCATTCTCAGCCCATTTCTCCAGTTGTTACCAAGTGGAAGAATTTGAGCAAGAGCACTGACCTGCTGGTGCCAGTGGAAGGGGTGCCAGGCTTTGCTCAGCAAACTCGGAAGGAGATCTGTGGTTGATTATCCCGTGCCAGGGGGTCATGTACATCTGCCTTGTGTTACATTGCCTGTGAAGATCTCAGCAGTGCACACAAAAAACATTATTTCTTATTTTACATATACAGTGCTGCAATGCAAAGTAAGATGGATTTAAAAATCTATCTTTATCTCCCTTTTTCCTAACATTAATGTGTGCTCCATGGAGAAGGCAGTGCTTGGCACATGTGCAGTAAAAGGGCCTTCACTTGAGACTGAGCCCTGTATCATCAATTCTAAGGCACCTTTAGGTGCTGGTGTTATTTCTCCCTTTTTTAAAACCTGTCAAATTCAACCATTGCTTCCTGCTGCTGGCCTCTAGACAGGGGAATTACTGATGCTGCTTTATGCTCTGGAATTACTGCTGGCAATAGTGGTTATCTATGTTAGCTGTAGATAGGCATGCTGGGGCCTAACATCAGCTGTTGCCAAAAGATAGTTTAAAAGTCTCTTCCCTCCCTGCCTGTTTTTCAGATAAAGGTGTATTCGTTCTACTAAGTTGGGACTTCAGTTTTGCTAATCCAAAAAAGTCCATGAGTAGTTAGTTTTATCTTTTCAGTTTTGATTGCAAGTTGCTAATGTTTTTCTCCAGTGGAAATTTTGCTCCTTGGCTCATTAGTTGTTCTCTCCTCTGGAGGAAGGTGAGGTGAAAGAAGAGATTCAGGCAAAATGTCTCTTCTCTATTCTGGTGTATCATGCTCTTGCATATGATAGAAACTAGTCCGAGTGCAACAAAGCAATGTAAAGTATTTAGCAGTATAAATTCAGATGAAACATCTCTAAGCAAAGTTAAGCTCTCCTGGTTCTCATGAGCAAAGAGCTATTTGGCATGTGTCACTGCCAAAAGATGGCCACTCACATCTGCAGTATCAGGAAATTTGTATTCGGATGGTTTGATGCAAAAAGCGCAATGCAGAACTTGCATCCATCTCCCCTCACAGCTCTTTATTTTTTTTAATTGAAAACAGGTTATTACAAGGAATTTATGAGCTCCTCCAAAATGCAGCATGTCCATAAAGAGTAATAAGCTTTTAATTCATAAGAAGTCATAGATTTCAGGTCCTGTTAGCTCACTTTGCACACAGGAATAATCCCTTGCTCATCAACGTTATTTGAATTAGGCAGGCTTGATTTTTTTATGCCATGAAAAGAAGTTTTTAAGTGCTGGGTTTTTGAGGGGGTTTTTTTACATTCTTTCTTCTCCTTTCTTCTCTGAACATACCTGAGATACCTAAAGGCTTCCAGGATATCGTAGGCAAACAGTTGTTCAACTCAAGTGCGCTCAGTAGTTGATGAGTGAGGGATTTCTGTTTATGTTCCAGATGCACGTCTCTTCAGGGCTGAGCAGAAAGGCTCACTTGAAAGATTCAGAGACCTGGTGACTGCTAAGCATTTCCTTCTCATTTTTCTTCCAGAGAGAGGGATACCCACCCTTCCTGCCATTAGCCTTCTCCAGTTTCTCAAAGGCAGTAGGTCATACATAGTGATATTTCTTAAAAAAATCCAAACAAAACTGCAAACCCAACGCTTTATAGATAACACCATGTGGTTCAGCAGCAGTGCTGACGTAAGGGATTACAAAGGTGCAGCTGTTTATGGGACTGGCATCCAGACGAGGGAATTGAACTGGCTTTAGAAGGCAAGGGGTGGGGGGAAAAAAAGAGGGGGGAGTTCTTTGTTTTGAAGCTAGATCAGTTCCCTGATCTGGCTCAGCACAACTGGGTGGTGCACTGTGTGCTGGGGAGGAAGCAAAACGCTGGGAGTGGGATGGGAGACGTGAGGTAACTCCTGACGCTTGTGCTGCTGCTTGCAGTATTATCTGTATGATGGTGACTGAGTTTGAGAATTACTATGGTTCTGAGTCTGTGCTTAAGGAAACCAATGGTTTGGGGGACCTACATTTGCCAGTGAGCTTCATCACATCTTTCCCTGTGAAGATCACTTTTAACACCATTTTACAGATGTGAAAGCAAAGGTAACTGATTTTTTCAGAAGGGATTTGCTTTGTGAATAAAGGTAAAATGTGAAAGTTGTGAGTTCCCTGTTGGTGTGGTCTCTGTTGGTGGCTTTCATGTGCCTTCCTGGGGCTGGAGTCTGTGCTGTCTGTGCTGTGGTGGAGTTGGAGCAGCTGTCAACAGTGGTTGGCCAGAAAGAAGTTGACCTAAATGGAACCACTCACAATTTGTGATTTTATTTGCAAAGAAAACCTCACAGAAATGTTGAGTTTTTTCAACAAAGCCCAACACCACCCAGTCCTGGTCACTAGTAAGAGAGATACTAGTTCATATGTGTGCCTTTTAGGCACAACACAAATAAATCTGTTCAGGTCAGCTTAAAGGGAACCTTCAAAATAATATTCAGGAAACTTCTCCTTTCCATCAGGAGTAACCTTATGACAGAACTCCTTATGTGGCTTCTAGTTTAGCCAGAAGGATTTTCTCCACTATGGAGATTTTTCACCATACTTCCTTCCCCTCTGATGTTATGAAGCTATGGCATGAATAAGATTTTTTGAGCTGCATTGAATGATTTTGTTTAATGAACTTGGATAAAAGATTAAGTTGTGCTTGTTCTAGTCTGAGCATGATCAGAAATACTGCACAGTAGTATGTTATGTTTGGAAAGCTAACACTGCATCTTAACAGGAGCCTCAAATCTTTTGAAGACAGATTTAGTTATTTTCTCCAGTTATGAAAAATATTTTCAATTTCATTTAAATTCCATTAGACCCATGTTGCTGTTTTCAGGAGGTAATAGCTGATTAGGTTCTCAGTTACTTTTCTTTCAATTCCTGGAAGGAAATCTATTCTGTGGTTTATGTGGTAAAGTGACTGAAGAGTTTAAGTGTGTGTACACAAAGCTGTCCCCATAAAGGAAAAGGTATAGTTAAAGGAGTATTATGAGAAAGTGACAAGTGAAATGATTTTTCAGCGTGTGGATTGCATAGGACACAACAAACGTATCCTAAAGATGGTCTCCTGCATGAGATTCTGTCAAAGATAAATCTTCTTCCTTTAGAGACTCATGCTTGAGGCAGGAGGTTTATGCAACCTGCCTGGTACGCCTGGAGGAAAAGATGAATTAAATGCTACCAGAGAAGATGGAAAAAACTTGTCGAAATTTGTGGGTTTTTAAAAGGGTGCCAGCATTTGGTCAGAGCCAGCTACACCAGATTTGTAGTCGATTCTGGCAGCTGAGTTTACAAGAAAGTTTTGTTGTTCTATTAAGTAGAACGGGATGAACTTTTCAACCTAGTAAGTAGGTAGAGAGCTAATTTCCATGGGCCTTACCCTGTCAGCAAGACAAGTGAGTGTTAACAAAGAACAGGCAAACTGTTAAGACAAGGCATTGGCAGAGGTGTTTTTTCACAGCAAGAGCCGGATGACTGGAATCAGAAGACCAGAAAGTTTCTGATTAAGTCCCCTCACGGACTTACATCATGAACTAGACATCTGACTTGGAAGATATGAAAAGGAGAGATAAAAACTTATACGATAATCATGTCTACAAAAACAATTTTGAAATCTGTATGAAAAAGGGGGGTTTGCAGGGGAGAAGGAATCATCAGTTATAAAATTAAAGATGGAGCAAGATCTTTAGGACCTTTTCCCATATGTCACGCAGAAAGCTGTCATCGTGTGTTGACCCCCACCCTGAGCTGCTTGGGTTCCCATAAATGCATCACAGTATGAAGTGTCACTTCATTCCTACCTAAGGATCTTGAATCATGTTCCATTTGTAAGAAGTCTTAGGCCCCATTCACACTTACTTAAAAAACAAAAACAAACAACAAAAACCCCAAACCCACAGCTTCCCAACTTTGCTTTACCTGATGCAGTCTGTTTTGTAGCAGACTTGTTGCAGAGGCTTGTCTTAAATCTTACTCTGTTCTTATTAAAATCACGGTCTAACCTTCAAGAAGAACAAGTTTGAATGGTCACAATTTTATTTATTGTAGAAGTGTAACACCCAGGTTCCTCCAAGAAGGATCCCAGAACCTGTGGTGCTCAGCAGAGTAAAAAACACAATGTAAGAAGAAGTTCTTACCAAAATACTGAAGTGGCACATGGCTCTTCAGAGACTGAACATGGTTTTCTTGCATTCCGGTAGCTCCTCCTGAAAAAAAACACAAAACCCAAGACACCTTAAGATCTTATCCCTTGAGGGCTCCTGTTGACTTGCAATCACACATTGCAGGAGAGTGTTGAACACAGCCTGCCCTGGAGGGCCCTGTTTCTTACTTTTCTATTGCACTAAGGAAAACCCTTAATGAGAACAAGCATTCCTGTTTCTTTGTTTGGAGAATCATTATTCCTCTTTTCTATTTTGTGCTTGCCAAGAAGTACTTGTGTGATTAAAGTGGTTTGTTGTTTTAGACTGATAGTTTGGGTGTGGGATAGGAGAATTGCTGGATCCTGCTTCCATGGAGGAGAAAATCTAAGTGAGCTCATTGCCACTCTAGCTTCCTGCAGAGTGAAAGATCTTAGTGGGATCACTAAGGATTAGCAGTTGCATGAATAAAGATACCTACAAGATGAATGTTTTGAAGTGACACAAACCTTCCTTTTCCAAACAAAAACACTGGCATTTCATAGTCAGTCTATGATGGGGAAAAAACTGTTAGGAAAAGGGAACTTCTGGGAATTGCAACATTACAAACTTTATGTTCTTCCGAATCAGAATGAATAGCCAAAACATCACACTGAATGCAAATACTGGGGGTTGGAAAACGTTGGTTTGTGACCATGGAAATATTTGTTACCTTTGTATTTGGTATAATCTGATGATAATGCAAATATCCATACTAAAGTTTCTTAAGTTAAAGAAACTCGGCTAAGTGGAAGCACAGTGCTTTAACATTTTTACTTCTAACCACTTAGAATTTTCACCCCTGTCACAAGACAAAGAACAACCACACTCAGTTCACATCAAGAGTTCTTTTCATCTGAAGGGACATGATTTAGAGAGTTCCTTTCCCAAAGGTAAGATTCTCTCCTTACCTGCTGGATGGGTTGTCCATGTGATTTCGCCAGATATGGGAAAATAAACTGCAGTGTCTGTGGTAGTAGGGAACTGCATTTGTCTTCATCCTAGAAGTTTAAAATGAGCATTAAGTGTCCTGTTACAGGTGTTCTGGGGAAGAGTATGAGAATAGGGAGGAACTTAACAGAGCTTTATTTCAATACCTCTCCTGTTATTTCCTAGTATACTATTCCATAGTATAAAGAAACCTGAAGCATATAAAGTTCTTGAGCTGGAAATAATCTGCATGTTGTGTTTTGTTGTTACTGCATCTTTCTTTTATGACTCTTGCTATTGTTTTATTGTTAAGGATATAATTTTGGCATTTCAAGCACTTTGTATTGATTAGTTTCATAATTTAGTTTTGTTGAATGACATAGTAATTACTGGCTTAAACCTGAGGCTTGATAGGATTCTTGGATCCCTCTTAGGTCTTTTATTTGAGAGTTGGGAGATCAACATTTCCCTTCACCTTTCATGATTTTACAGGGCTCAGTTTCCTTACTGATTTCTTTCCCAAGCTGAAGAGTCTTGGCCAATTTAAATGCTTTTCACAGTGAAGCTGTATCATATGGATAATTTGTCCTCTTTATACTTTTTCTGCTTCTGTTATATTCTTTCTGAGAAGAGAATTGTATGCAATAACAAAGGTATTGTTGCATGACTAATTCTGACATACAACACTTTCTTTTTGATTTTCTCTTCTTAATAATGAATAATGGTTTATGTGCCTGTTAGACATTATTGTTTCTGCCAAAGAAGGAACCAAAATAAGTCCAAGATGTCTCTTCTTGAATGAACATTCTAATGACAACAACATATTGGAGACCATTATTTTATGTACCTAGAGAAGGTTTGGGGTTTTTTTCCTTCACATTTATGCTTCTGAGTATTGAATTTAAGCTGCTATTTTGCTTCCCAATTACTGGCTATATTCAAATTCTTCCACAACTTGTAGTTTGATAACATGATGTAACGAAGTTTGCTGCTGATGTTGGATAAGTTGGTGTTGTAAAGATGAGTGCCACCTGCAAAGATATCCAGAAGACTCTTCTGAGGGTGCTGTTTTCATACCACTCAAATTAAATTTAGTGTTGGTATGTACAAATGATGAACAAAACTGACATCAGCTTTAAAAAAAAAAAGACAAATGTTCTGAGCTAACAACTATGGCTCTTTGGGAATGAGACCTTGTGATTATGTTAGAGAGTGAAAAAGTCACTCTGATACAGTCAAAAAAGTAAATCAAACGTTAAGAATTTGTGTGGGAAAAGAAGAATTAATGGGAGGAAAATTAAATAGAGTACAAACATTTGCTCCTGTATAAATTCAAATTGTGTCCATACCCTGAACTGCTATGTGCAGTTCAGCTATACCTGTCCTCCAGCTTGAAAGGGGCCATAACAGAGCTAGTTCAGAGAAGGCCAAAGATGACCTAAAGATATGGAATGGCTTCTACAGGGAGAATGACTCAATCAGCTCTTCTGCCTGCAAGAGATACAACTGAAGAGGAATATCACAAAGATATATTAATTCATGGATGACATGGAGATGGTTAATAGAAAAAGGTTGTTCTTGTATGGGAAGAGACAGTTAATTTGGGACTGTCCAATGAAATTTACAGGAAATAAGTGGCACATAAAAGAGTATGTTTTTTCACACAGGCAGTGAAGCTATGGAACTCCTGCCAGAAAATACTGTGAGTGATAGAACAAGTCCATTTATCATAATTCCACTAAGGCTGGGAAACACTGAGAGGAAGTTACTGCTTTACTTCTTTGCCAACCACCTATGCAGTGGGATGGTCTGTACCTGCATGAAGCTCATGGATGACACTGAACTGGAGAAAGCGCTCAATTTACTGGAGGGCAGGATGGATCCTTCCTCCAGCTTAGCACATTCATTATGAATGACCAACAAGAAACTCACGGAGTTCAGTGAAGGAAAATGCAAAATACTGCACCTGAGATGTCATAACCCCATGCAGCAGTGGAGGCTGGTTTTTATCCTGGTACACAGGATAAAAAAATAGCTTTGCAGGAAGCTGCAGGTGAGCAATCAGCCGAATAGGCATCTGTAGTTTCTTTTGCGACCATGAGGAATAACTGGTCTGTATTAGCAAGGGCATGGCCAGCAAGTTGAGGGAAGTGATTATTCCCTGTATTTGACATGTATGAGGCCATGTCTGAGGTACTGTGTTTGGTTTGGGCCACCCTAGTGCAAAAGCAATATTTACAAATTGGAGAGGTTCCAGGAAGAGTCACCAAGATGGTCAAGATGCTGCAGCACATACTGCAGTGGAGGCTGAGAGAGCTCTGTTTGTTCAGCCTGCAGATGAGAAGAGTAAGAGAGGGTCAAATTCCTCTTTTTTACCATCTAATGGGTAGTTACCAGAGAAGCATTCAAATAAATTTACCTTGCATCTGTGTTTCCCAAGACATGTCATTCCTTTCTGTCTCCTCTGTCTTAACTTAGAGAGGGTAGAGTTGTGAGCAGAAGTCAGGCAGCTTGGGCAGATGTGGAGGCCCTACATGCTGGAGTGAGAAGGTGGGGGATGTGGAAGAATGTGAGACTGGAGAAAAAGGAGGAAATCTGGTTAGGAAAAAGAACTAAGGGAAGGATGGGAAAGGAGATGGAAAACGTCAGGGGTTCTGAATTGAAAGGATGAGGAGAAATGGTTTGGCTTGGAGAGTCGGGGTGGGTTGCAAAATGAGTTTGGAGACAGAAGAGCTTGGAAGATAAAAAGTCACAACTGGGAAAAAGCAGACAAGAGGGGAAAGTCAGGGGACAATCATGCTGTGCTACACAGGATTTGAGATGAGAATAGGCAGGAATTACTGTGGTGCCTCCCTCCTGTTTCTAACCGGCTGTGATCTCGAGACAGAAATTTGCAGAGACCTGGCTCTCCTCCCCCAGCAGCAAGGGACTTGTCTCTCCTACATTCTCTTTTTGTCACTCGAAAGTATAAAGTTTAAAATTTAGTTTCCAGACGAGAAGATAACAATAATTTTGCTGGCTATCTATTTTTAAATCAACACCTCAAAAAAACAGTAATGTCACAGAACCCTGAAACTCAGCTCCTCCTTTACAGTTTTTCTCCTCCTTTCCAGGATGAGATGGGGAAGTATGCACACACTCTGTCCCAGAGTGCAGACTCGGCTGCCAATTGCACTGTCTCCCTTGCCCAAATCCATTTCCAAATTTAGCCAGATGAAGTTAAATTGTGGACAAAGACCATTCCCGGCTTGGCCGGCAGATGGCAATTACTGTTCTTTAAGGGATTCTTAGGCGGCCTTTAAGGCGTATAGGGGTTTGCAGTAGCTCATTCTCCTCAGTATTATATTGAATGTAGAACACCTCTGGAAATTGAGTTCAGCTTTCCTGTCATCCACTAACAGATCAGATATCGGAGCTTCTCAGTCTGTGGAATAAGTACTGTTGTACATTAAGGAGAAAAGCACTTAATGCTGTTTTGTTCATTTGGCAGTTACCTCTTGTATGCTGCCATACCATGCAGAACAGCAACTTTTGGTCCCTTTTTAAAGGTACTGTAAAATCTACATTGTTTCTGGGATGCTTCCTGTCACATCAAAGGGTCTTGATATACATTGCCATGGAAAGTTGAAATGAAAGAAAAAGTTGATGTGTGTGTTTCCTATTGTTACAGATCCACAGGAAATGAGCTGTTTAATTTCATCAGGAAGAAAAAGAAGAGCATGCATGTATGGATAATACATGTAATAAATGACAAACTTCTGGAAAGGTTAGCAGAGAAGGCTCTCCAGGAAAATAATGGAAACTTGAGTAAGGTTCTTTGCTGAATAAGGAGAATGTTTCTGGGATGATGTAAAAAGCCAGCAAGACAGCAATTGTAAGTATGGCTAATGGACAAATATGCTGACATTTCATTCTTGCCTGAATTTCTCTTTCAATCTGTTTCTTAAATCATTGTCTGATGATCTTTTTGCCTCGAGATGCATAAACAGGATTCAAAGCAAGCTTTATCTGGCTTTGCATGGCTTAAGGTTTAGTTGCCCTGATGTGAATCTGAGGGCTGAAAGGAGCAAAGAAGGAAAACTGGTGGGAAGACAAACTTGGGGTCCTGCCAAAAAGGCTGGTTTACTGTCAAACACTAAATGTTTTAGACTGACTGAAATACTATGTTTTACTTTCCAGTCATAATGATACAATCAAATTATAATTAAAGAATGAATTCCTAGACTAAGATTAACAGTTATTAACTCAAGGTCCTTTCCCAAGCTTTTGCAGACAGTCCAGAAGCGTGTGATGTCTGCCCTTGGATTTCTATGGTTAGTGGCCAGAGCTCTGTGAAACCCTGAGTTGGAAGCCATCTCAATGTCAAAAAAAGAAAGTGCTTCTCTCAGTAAGAGAGAGTCTGTACCACCAGACACAAGCCAGTCAAAGCGAAGTCTGGAGAGGCTGGCTGGCCTTGGGCTTCAAAGGAAGCCCAGGATTTGCTGATGGTGAATAGTTTAGGCAGACTGCAGGGACTATGTTCAAAAGTTTGTTTAAAAACAAACAAACCTGTAACTCTTACATGTTCATGGGTAAAAGCCGGTGCCCCTGGCTTTAACACCAAAGTTGTTTCTGAAAACTGCTGTTAGGAAACCATGTTATTAGGAAACAGCAAGACAGACTGAAAAGGAATTTATCCAAGAAATCGGGAGGGTTGGTTTGAGAGTAAGAGACAAAAAAGTCTCATGATGGTGAGAATGGGGTCAAACATGATTGCTAGACCTGGAAATCTGCTTGAGAAACCCAGAGTTAGGAACACTGGGTCTATCTGCATCAGTGAGTATATAAAATGTGGGAGGTTGAGGTTGGAGACAACCACAGCAAATCCATGTCTAACCAGAGAACAGACATCAACCCACCTGTGACAACAATTAATGCTTCCAGTTAATATCTCATACATATATTGCTTCTCAAAATGAGCTTGACATCTCATCTTTATGAGAAGCACACATCTTGCCTAGAAAAAAATCAGAAGTCTAGCTCTCCCACATTGCTCCTACATATCAGGAAAAGCAAAATGAGAAAAAATGGCACTCAACCCCCCACCCCGTAGGTTACCCTGAAGTATCAGTGCCACTGTGAAAGCTGAAATCGAACACAAAGTTTGGGGGTTATGTTTGTATCTTTAATTCCTGGCTATGATTGGATTCATTGCACAACCAGAAAACTGCTTTTTCCAACTGACAGCCTTGTAAAATCATAGTGGAAACAGAAAATACTGTGTACTTTGGCTGAGGTATTACCAACCATAAAGATCTGGCAACTGCATCTTCCAAAACAATTTTGCTAATTATATTTAAATTGGAGTGAATCAACCGTTCTAACACTGAATTATGAACAACTTAATTTTTCCCAAGGAGAAAAGCAGATGGAAGATTGGATGCATTCAGGTGAGCAGGTTTTTAACAAGTGTTCCTGCACTAAGGTTTAACACCACTTTAACGATATGCATTCATTGGGCTGGTGCAAGTTATTACACTGTGTAAAGTAGAAGAGGATCTAAAGTTAAAGCTCTGTAGTTACTTCACAACAGCTCATGTGTGAACAGAAGGTAAAACTCTGTAGTTGCTCCTCAACAGTTCCTATGTGAACAGTCTGATATCAGAGTATTTTCTAATTCTTGGTTAACTTTTTCCACATGTCCATGATATATTAAGCTCATTCGTGAAAAAAGAAATAAAAATCCCTCTTCTGTATGTGGCTTTACATCAGTTTTTGTAAGAAAGGGCTGGTAGTCCTTTAGCTTCTGCTTTTCTACTGACTGGTGGCAGTACATCAGGTATCTTGCAGAAGTACAATTAGCAAAATGCCTTAAGATCAAAGGAACTACAGAATTATAGAGTCTGGCAACAGAGTGGGTCACAAAAACCCACAGGGTCCTGAGTTATTTTTAAGATCACCTATTTATGTCAGCAGCGACTTTCTCAGCAAGTATAATAGGCATGTTTGGATAGTGATACAGACATCTGAGATGACTTAATGATTGATAATGTTATTCTCCATAGTAAATTTACCTCAAATAGAAGAATTGTGAAACATATTGTACACATTTTTCATGCCCAGTCAGTAGCATTATAGGTCTTATTAATTGAAAAATCCTGTTAGTACACAGTAGTATACTGCTGTAAATTCCAGCAAAGTGAATTTTGGAACTCTGATACTGCTGCTTGTATGGTTCTAAATCAGATTCCTACGTGTTTAGAAATCATTCATGTGGTTTAAGTGGTTTGGTTTTACATCATCTTATTGCTTATTTGGCCCAATTTGAGCACATGATCTTTCCCTTCAAGGGTGGTACTCTGTGTACTATGTTACTCAAACAGTTGGCAACTTCTTAAAGGTTTAAAAGATGCTACTTGGAGAGCTTGGAGGAGTTGAAGGCTTTTAGCAAAATAATTTAGGTGGAGTGTTGTTTAATTTTAAATAGTACTGTCTCAGGGAGAATTTACTCCTATATAAGATGACCTTGATTTCACCCTGGTGAGAGAAGGAGGGAAGACTCACCTTTTTCATTAAGGTGTTTGTAACTACAATATAAGACCCAGCCAGCCACCTAAGCAGTTAGACATTTCACACACTGAAGAATTCTTCCTGAAAACTGATGCTGCATCTGTTGTGTCACATCTCTATGATCACATGGTACTGTAATGTAGAATCTTCCCATAGTCTTTCTTTTAAATAATTGGGATCATTATGGTGATAAAGCAAATTAATTATTAATTTTATTAATTTTAGGGAATGCAATCTAGGTTTCCCAGAAAGGAATTTTAGTCTATTTGCATCCCTTGAGTTACCAAAAATGCTATTTCAGAGGGAGTGTAAGTAGCATTTAGGAGCTACTCCATCTGGACAATATACATCTGGCTTTCAGGTAAATGCTGAATGACGAATGACCAGTTATTTGGTAACCCAGTAGTCCTTTTGCATGAGGCTGGCCAGGGGAGTGCATTGTCTTTCTAAACCTAAGCAATATTGGAGGCATTAACAGTTAAATATAGGATTCCTTTACGAAATTGGCTTGTGTGAACAACATAGATCCTTTTTTTCTGTATCCACTTATGTTATTTCTGTATCTAAAGTAAGGGTTATCTCATTACCCTGGATGGATTTCTATCACAGCATAAATAGAAATTGCAGGGCCTATGTGTGTGCTTACTTTTGAACAAGTGGTGTATTTTTACTTAGCCACCAAGTAAATACATATTTAAAGGAAAGGCATTGATATGGGATTTATTTAACTTCAAAAAAAAAAAATAAAACCCCTGTTAATTGAAGGATTAACTTAATTCTGCTTTTGAAGGAGAGATGTGTGATGGTACCAACAAGATTTGTTATGTTTATTTTGCAAAATACAGTCATTGCAAACTGAATGAGGCGTTTCCATATGCCTTTTCTCTGAAATCTATTTTACCCATATTACCAGACATGGGATGAATAATCTATCAACTGGATATAACTGAACCAGAGAGAGTATGTTAATTTTTTTCCAAACTGACCTGCAACAGACTGAATGTTTTGCTGTGGGACACTCAACTTCCCAATTTTTAATTCAGGATTTCAGATAATAGTTAAGAAATAGATGTAGACCTAGCATAATAATAAAAAAAAATTAAAATAATTGCCCTTCTGTCAGTCTTTCATATATTAAAGCAACTCCTCGTGAGCAGAAAAGTAGAATGAAATGAAGCTCTTCTGTGCCAGCTGCAAGGAAATTTATCATGTATTTAATATGTCCTATATATTTTAAGTATTTCAGTGCAAATTTGTACAACCTGAAAATATTCCTTGATACATTTAATATCCTCGTACTATTCTTAAAATGTCAGATTTTTAAAATTTTGTATTGCTTGACACAAATGTGTTCAATTTGCAAAGGCAAGTAGACTTTCTACATGGAAGACTTTGTTAATAGTTTTCATATGCCTTAATATTTGAATTGAGTCACTTAGATAAACAGTTTTGTTTATCTAGTAAGTAAAATGCTGACAGTGTTGTAAATCATATTTTGAAATGGGGCACTAACACCTGCTAACCCTTGCTATAGCCTTTAATACAAAAGCACTTTCAAATTTCAAAAAAGAAAATGGGGGTAAACAACATTAATTTAACTTGAATAGAAATTAGAATTCTTAAAAAGCAAGCAAGCAAGATTAGTGTCATCTGTTCCTGGTGGTTTGTTGCTTAGGTAGTATTACTGGAGGTAGTAGCTCTTTGCATTTTTGACGTACTGCAATCTGACAAGTTAGTTGAATAGCAAATGAGCAGACAACCAAAATCTGCTTCTAGACAACAATCAGATTGAGTTTATTTGATAAAACATTTGCTTCTCTGATGCTCCAAACTTTTGTTGAAAACAAAATTGAGTTCTTGAGATTGCAAAGGTGGTAAATATTAAATCTATATAAACAAAGGAAGGACCTTTGAGGTGCTTAGATCCTATGATAATGGATGCAATATGAAATACTTGACCTGGATAGCAGTATCAAACCAAGCTTGAAGACAGCCTGAAACAATGGTTTGAAGCAGTTTCTGCTCATTTGAAAGAGATGTTAACTTTGAAGCTGCATTAGAATGTTGCCAACAGTGTTAGTTTTTTCACTGCCAAGAATGATCATGCTAGGACAATGTATTCTTCATACTTCCACATTAAGCAGTAGGATCAAAACAAACTTCATGTTTGGGGTCTAAATAAACATTATCTTAGGATGTTCTTCAACTTAATATCCATGGGTGGGATTAATTTCACCAAATTTTAGGTGCCTAGAGTTCTCACTTGTATATCTAAGCTAGTCATCTGGGGTCCTTTAATATCACTTATCTCATCATAAATGTTAATGTTATAAGTAATTTGTCCCCTGGAATTTCCTATTCCCTCCTAGCAAGACTACATAGATGACCAGCTCTGATCAGATGTTCACAGTGGAGAAAGTGATACAGTAGGCTGGAGGGATCCTGCACTGAAAGTCTGTCATAAAAAATTTAGCTTTGTGCAACTGGAGATTTGCAGGTGGGCTTTTACACTTAAGAACTATCACTTTCTTTCACTTGCCTACCTTTAATAACAGCAGTTATATGTTAACTGTGTCCCAGATAACAGCCTGTCAAGTCCCATCTACACTTTGCTGAATAAAAACCTAAACCCAAATATAATTTGTAGTGGAGCCAGACATAAGGCATCACCCATGCTTTAGGTGAACCTAAATGAGGAAAATGTTAAGTCTGAACTAACTCTTGTTTTAAATACATGTAGATGTGGGAACTGGACCTGTTACCCTTAGCTTCACTAGTTAGACATTTAGGGTACTCTCTTTCCCTCTCTCATAGTGCTCACTCTTTCTCTTTTGAAAGGACAAAAAAGAAAAATCTCTAATTATTTGTGAAGCAGGAGGAAACCTGTACCTTGACAACTAATAGCACTATAGAAAACTTTTACTGTAGGTATTACCAAATGCTAAAACTAAGGTTAGACACTTCCAATGCTCCACTGTGCTTTACAGTAAACAAATAAAGTCTGTGTTTTTTATCTTTCAAAATGTGACTTGCTTCAGCAGAGAGATGCAGTCCCTGTACTTCATATGACTCAGCTGGAGCCCTGTCTGAAACATCAGTAGAACATCCTGTCTGGCCACACGATGCATAAACACTGCTCACTGAATGTGATTTAATCTGATGTTGATCTTCACGCAGTTGGTGATACCATATGTTTTTGTGGTTTAATGGTTATCCTGTTTATCTCATCTTTCTGACTTAAGGCCAAATCCTTCTGTTGAATAGGTGCATTATTAATACAAGCTGGAAATTAAACAACAAAAGGGCTTAATCATTAAGAGCATGTATTAGACTAAGTTGTCACAAAAGTTTGTGTTAGCCTTATGTCCTCTCTGAAAAGTGCCCAGCTTTCTTAGATTTGCATCTATTGCACTGCTTGCTGCAAATTTGTGACAAAGTTAGGTATTTTACTAAAGACCTTTTTTATTTTTCCTGGATGATGTAGGTATACCCTTTTCATTTATAACAGTACAAATTCTAATCAAATCAACACAAGAAGGAAGAATAAAATTCTCTGAACGTGTACTCTTCACGCTTGGTATCCTGTCCTCTTTACCTTTGCAGAATACTACCTCATTTTGAAATGCTCTATGTATAAAATGATTTATGGAAAAGGTTGTCTTGGTGTGTCACTAACAGCATACTTCAACTATATAGGTAAATTTTTTTTAAGTAGTTGGCAATTGAACCATTTCTTATGGTGGAAGAAAATGCTGTATGTGAGAGCTACGGAAGTATTGGTCTACTTTCAATAGCTTGTGGGTGAGTGAATGCTTAATAGGGAGCTGGCTAGAATTTCAGATAGGGTTGCAGAAGATGCCATTTCCTCATCTGGCTTTTGAGAGCCCACAGATGACAGGACAAATTCCTCCCTTGGCACTTGCATTTTATATATTGATCCTAAACCAGGTATAACCTAACTACCACCACAGCAGATGTATGTCACAAGCATTATGTCTTTTGCATACACAATGTCTGTTTGTTTGTTTTATCAGCTATTAATAAAACATATAAAATAAGCAAGTTACTATAAACAGGAACAAATCTGCGGTGGTTGACTCTGGCTGGACATGAGGTGGTCACCAAAGCTGCTCCATCACTGCCCTCCTCAGCTGGACAGGGGAGAGAAAATATAACAAAAGGCTTGTGGATCAAGATAAGGATGGGAGAGATCACTCACCAATTGCTATCATGGGCAAAACAGACTCAATTTGGGAAAAATTAATTTATTACAAATCCAAACGGAGTAAAGACTCCTCATGCTCTCCCCCTGCTTTGGCATGGGGTCCCTTCCACGGGGTGCATTCCTTCTGGAACAGACTGCTCCGGCATGGGTGCTCTGTGAGGTCAAAAATCCTGCCAGCAAACCTGCTCCAGTGTGACCTCCTCTCTCCACAGGTCCTGCCAGGAGCCTGCTCCAGCACAGGCTTCCCACATACGAACCCAGTACAAAATCTTAGACAAAACCAAGGTGTTTCTCACACCACATTTCTCAGCTTACTGATTCTCACTTGATATTTTCACTTTCCTCTTTGGTTTGATGTTGGTTTTATGATTTTTTCCCATGCTTGTAACAGTTTAGCTGAAATAGTTACCTGTATAGAAGTCAGTAATCTTTTTATTTTCACTATTTTATGGCAATTCTCTCGTGTCTGTCTTCCTTCCTTTCCCCTTTCTTTTTGAACTACTTTTCTTGTGATCACGGGGCTCACATAACAGAACCACAAGGGTGGCTTTCCTGTTACATATCTTTCCAGAATTAGGTTGGGTTTTTAATTTCAAATAGCCAGGTTTTAAATTCTTAGATAGCAAGAATTTAAACACCAATGCTTTTATTGTGAATTGTTTGGGTTACAAAAACTTTAGAAATCAAACTGAAATTGAACCTCCCTGTACTCCGTTTGCAAAGCACATTTTTTAAGGAAGGTGGGGATTGGAAATTATCTGACTATGAAGAGTGAGCCTTTATTGTTCTCGTTCTTGGGAACTACTAGGGAAATAGCTGAGATCTCAAGAGACCTCTCATGAAAGGGAAGAGACTTAATTCTTGACAGAAGCAGAGTGTACCAAAGAGCACAGAGGTACAAAATTTCCCTAGGTATCTACTGAAGGCCTGTAAAGGAAGGCCCCATGTGCCCTAATTTTTTGGTATTATAACCCCCTTTTTTTTGTTTATAAAAATAGCAATAGGACAATAAGATACAGAATACTGAAGGAACATGCAAAGTAGTTATAGCTGTCAAATTTATAAAAATTGTATGCACTGATGAATCAGATTTTTGTGACACTTCATTCCTATCAATGTGAGGAGAAAGGGAAAATAGTGATTTCATACTAATCAGGGGTAAGAAACACGTAACGACTGGAAAATACAATCTATCTGAAGACAAGCCCAGAAATAGAAGTTGCACACAATGTGTTCACAATGGATTTTAACCCTCTCCCCCATCTTTTATCTTAAAAGGGGGGGAGGGGAGTCATTACAGTGTTTATGGGGAACAGGGAAATGAAACTGCAGTACATAAATATTACACTGAAAAACATGTGGAGAAGGAATTAATCTTGTGCTTAACTGAATGCTGCCCGAAAAGAAAAAAATATATGGTTCTTCCCTCAAGCTGATTTGACTGTATTATACAGGTCAAAGGCCCCCCATTGAGAGATGTAGTTGAAGTAATATGAGGAATGTAACTAAAAGTTAGAAACATGGTTAAGCACTCGTGGAACTGGGCCTGTTCTGATCAGTCCTATTAAGATCCAATCTTGGGTTTTGCCCTTGTTTATTACTATGCAACACAAAGTTTTATTAAGTTAATCGTCGCTGGCAAATGTAATGAGGACTGAAACCAGTTCCAAAAAAGTTTCACTCTGTCCTAAAGTGTTCAAAAATGTTACACTGTGGTGGGTGAAGCTTGATTTATTGTAGGAAAGCTCCATAGATTTGGACAACAGCCTCTGGACAAAGACTTGCTGAGAATGTGAAGTGTTAACTTTCCCATATTAAATTGCTTATGAAATATTCTGAGTGCATTTAAGCTTATGATAGGCTTGGGGTTTTTCGTAAGCATTAAAACTTGTTCCTTGGGGGGAACAGATGTGCTTTTCAATGGTCGGCCAAAAGTTCTCTCTTTGCTTTGACGATTATTATGTATTTCATTCAGCTACATTGTGTTTTGTTACGGGCTTTTATTTTTTCCGTATTCTACTGCTGTTGTATGTGCATGTGTAATGTTTTCATGTTTAACTTAGATGGTAACAAGACAAAGGGCATCTATAAAATGCACTTTTTTATCATAAATGTATTTGTAAAGTTTTTTAAAAATATAACTTGCTGTAAAACAAATTGGAGGACACTAAACATGCAAAATTAAAAGTCCAAAGGTCAATTAATTGTAAAGGCATTCTTAAAGCTGACACCCATACAATGTACATTATTGCACAGGCTTTCATTGTGTCATTGCATGGTCTTCTTTCTTTAGCTACTGCTTTTCATGTGGAGAGTGGCTGAATAATTTGTGCTGAACGAGGCATTGTCTTAAGAATCTGTGCTTTATTTTGCACTAAGTTTTGTTTCCCCAAGTGGTCATTGGTTGGTAGGTAGGAGGGAGGAGGTGATTCAGGGTCAAAAAGAAGAGGAAAAGGATTTAACAGGCAGGCAGGGGAGTTGGATGCTGACACTGAAGTAAGCAATAGCAGATTAGGTTCTCAGGAAAGAAATGGAGATGGCATATGAATGCAAAAGGCTCTTCTGAGCCCTCCAGGTCTCAGGGGGAAGGATGAAGTACCCAGATTTAATCTGCTGATTTTCTTTCAAGAAGCTCTTCTTCCTCATCAGACCCAAACTGTGTAAAACGTAAGTTAAAAACATAGCTGCCAAACAGATGAACGGACTTGCGACAAAGAATTAGGAAGCAGGATCACCAGTCACAAAGTCTGTCATTTACCACTCCTGACCTCGTCTTTCCCTATCCTCACACTTTTGCTGGCTGTGGGGGACAAAAGGCATCAAGAGTTGACGCCTCTGTACAACACTTATATGAGGTGCGCAACTACAATCTTTTCTCTTCCTTTATAAAAAGAGGTTAAGACAACCAGGGAAAAGCATTTTCACCATTGTCACTCCTGGCAAAGTGCTAAGGACAACC
>NW_009916753.1:0-387 GCF_000696875.1 Nestor notabilis | reverse complement strand
GGAGGCCAGCCGATGCCCGGAGGGCCCTGCAGCGGAGCGCTGAAAGCCCAGTGCCCGAGCCCTCCCCTAGAGAGGGAAAGTGGGCGACGGAGAGCTCCTCGGGGACCAGTGAGCGCCGGGCAGGGCCGAGCAACGGCCGTGAGGGGATAGCAACGGCTCTCAGCGTGCGCGGGCTAAGCGGCGCCCCTCGCTTACCGTTTTGGGGTGTTTGTTCTTTACTTCGTTGCTGTCAGCCAAACGCCGGGAAAGGAGTTTCAGACTTTCCCCCTTAGCGCACGGCTGCCCAGAGGAAGAGCAGCGGCAGCAGGACAGCGCTGGGTGTAACTGCCCTGCCTCACGGGGAACGCGCTCGGCCTGGGAGCAGGGCCAGGGGCTTGTTTACCGCTC
>NW_009916752.1:72157-75777 GCF_000696875.1 Nestor notabilis | reverse complement strand
TGCTAGTCAAATTGCTTTTGTACGGCTTTAATCTTTCCATAGTTAAGAAGAAAGGGGGGGTGGGGGAGCGGAAGTATTTTAGTCTCTCTACAAGAAAGGTTTGGTCTTTGTGTGTTGGAGGCAGCAGATACAAAGGAGAAATAAGATTAGGTAGTCAAAGTCCCACTGGCACCCTGAACCTGCCCCAGTTCCTAGGATGGGTTGGGGAGTGGAAGGGAGTTTTGGCACCTGGGTGGAAGAAAAACCTCCATAGGGATTCTGCTGCCTGATGATCCACTGCACAATCCCTGCAGCATTTGTGAGATCCTCTTGATTCCGGCTGGGTTTGTAGAGCAATGCCAACAGCACGTAGCTGGTGATCTCAACTTCAGCTGATGGGGCATGGTCAAGGAAGGAGGGAGATTTTTCTGACGGAGACCTTTTCTCCTGCTCCCAGTGTTGTGAGCCATCTGAACAAAAGAGGGTGAGGAGCAACCAAAATGGGTTATAGGTGACACTGCTCTATGCTGCCTCAGAGATGTACTGTGTCCTGGCCTCTTTCTCACAAGCGCTCTGTAAAGAGCAACAGATATGTTGTAAATGAACTTCATAGATTGTTTGTGGAGGTTGGTTCATGTTCCTATACTCTCATTATTGTCAACGTTAGACCATATACCATCAGTAAAGATCTGTTCCCTCTTCCCACCTCCCAAATTCCCAAATAGGCTGAAACTCACCAACTTCCTTTGCTGATTTCTGTAACTCTCTGAGGAATAATTCACATTTTTCTGCCTTTCCAGCTAAGCAGAAAGCATAGGCCATGAGTGCCTGAATGTAAACTTCACTGATATTCTTCTCAGATGCAGCCTCCAGACAAAAAAAGGCATTTCGGACTACAGGGTACTTAAAAAAAAAAAGAGAACAACAAATAAACCAACGAAAACACATGAGTCTAATTCAGGACAACAGTCTTCACCTGGTCAAACATTTATTTTCTTTAAATCTGTTCTTCATCTTGTCACTATCACAGCAATGAGAATGGGACTTTAGTTTGTACCGTGACTTCACGAGAGAGAATGCAGAATTTTTTAATGAGGGATTTCGGAACATCAGAAAAATCAAGTAGCTTTTCAGTGTGTTCATAAAGATGATTGTCTATAAAGAAAACTGTCCTGTTTCTTTCACAACTAATTTCTTCTGCTTACCTCCATGATAATTATAGAATCAATAGAATGGTTAGGGTTGAAAAAGATCTTAAGACCATCTAGTTCCAACTCCCTACCATGAGCAGAAATGCCTCCCACTAGACCTTAGTCACCCAAGGCTCTGTTCAACGTGGCCTTGAACGCTGCCAGGGATGGAGCATTCACCACTTCTCTGGTCAGCCTGTTCCAGTGCCTCACCAGCCTCACAGTAAAGAACTTCTTCCTTTTATGTAACCTGAACTTCCCCTGTTGAAGTTCGAACCCATCACCCCTTGTCCTATTGCTACATACAGTGTCTGATGAAAAGTCCCTCCCCAGCATTCCTGTAGGCCCCCTTCAGATACTGGAAAGCTGCTCTGAGGTCTCCACGCAGCTTCTCTTCTCCAGGCTGAACAGCCCCAGTTTTCTCAGCCTGTCTTCATATGGGAGGTGCTCCAGCCCCTGATCACCCCTGTGGTCACCTATGGACTTGCTCCAATAGCTCCATGTCCTTCTTATGTTGAGGACACCAGAACCACACATCGTACACCAAGCGGGGTCTCACAAGAGCAGAGTAGAGGGGCAGGACCATCTCCTTCAGCCTGCTAGTCACACTCCTTTTGATGCAGCCCAGTACACGTTTGGCTTACTGGACTAATAATTTGCTGTGCACTTTCAAGGCCACGAGTCTGTTGTCTGGAACAAATCCAGCCTAGTAATTTCTATCATCAGTGACTCTGGTGTAATTTTAATTTAATTCTGTGGAGTTGTACTAGGTTTACACCAAGTAAAAGTTCACAGTTTGACTCTGTGTCCTCACTAATGCACTAATTGGGGAGGTCCTCAGAAAGATTAAGACATGTTGGAGGCACAGAAACTCATATATTGAAATCTAACATCTCCTCTGTAGTCTCATTTCTACTGGCCACTTTTTAAATATAACAGATGGGCTTTTCACTCTGATAGACCTTTGTTTTTCCAACATAGCTTTTAGTTCCATTTGTAGACTTTATGGATTTACTTACAATAACTTACTTTCTTGACTGAGCCATGTTTGAGGCTAAGCCACAGTGTGTGGGTTACTACCCTTCAAATTTCTTTACCAGAAAGTAAAAGATGTCACTTAATGTCTTGGGGCTGTCAAATAGAAGATCTAATCCTGTTGAGGTCTGACAATTTCTACACGCACACTGGTGGTTCTCTCACATCTCTACAGATGGAGAATTTCTCTATCACAGCAACTAGTGCAGATACAGAACACAGTCATGTTTCCTGCAATTTCTCTCTCTGTCTTTCTCTCTTTACTATCTAGACAATTTTTAGGAGATGCAGGAGCTATGTCAACACTGGGGACCAATTTCAGCTGAATAGCAGCAGCTGAAGGTCTCCTTACCAAGTTGGAGTGACCAGCTTCTAGCATTGCAATGGTGATGTAGGCAGAAAGCGACACCTCATCATTTACTCCTCCCTGAAAAAGACATGGAGAGAGGAATAATCAGTGAAAGACATGAGTGAGAAGCTCTTAAATAGCTTTTAAATGAAGAGAAACCTGTTTCTATCTCCTCAAAAAACATCATTCCCTCAAGCTTGTAGTCCTGTAACCCTGTCTCAGGTGCTCAAAGTATAGTGTGGGGAAGGTGACTGAGCAGAAAATAGTCATTGTAAAGTGTGGAAAGTTAGCCCTTGGCAGAGGACAGGCAATTGGAGTATAGTTTTTGACTGTAATGGGAGAGCATGTTTTTAATGAAAAGGGTGTAAGTTTGACCAAGATGTAATTCTCTACAACCTTCAAGGCATTGTTGAAGAGTGTCCCAACACTTCGGAAACAGCCATCTGGCTTCTGCTTGCTTGCCAGCCACATTAGGGTTTGAGCCTGGACATTGTCATCAACATAGATGAAGTGACTAGCTTGTGCAAATGATTTGTACACAAAGGCAGTGAGCCTGCAAGGGAAAGATGAAGCTGTGAGATGAGCACTGGAAGTAGGAACAGAAAAAGTCATGCTCCCCTTCATGCATAAGCATGAAGAGTTTCAGCCAGCATGTTGTTGGCTTGCCTTCTCCTTTTGTGCTCCTCCAGGAGAGAGCAGTTAAAGGAGTGGTAGCTAGTTAGTTAAAGGAAGTAGCTAGTAGTTAAAGGAAGGATGTTCAGCTCACTCCAGGGCTGATCCTAGCTAGAGAGCACTGCAGTGCATTGGGTTTCATGGGACACAGCAGGAGACCAAGCCAAAAAGTCAGCTGGGTCATGTAAATTCAATGCGAATTCATGTCTGAGACATTTCTGCTCCCAGCCACTCACCAGGTGTTCCCTTCTTTATCTCTGGTGCCAAAGATACTGTAGGACCCATCCGGATGTTTGTATGACAGCTGCTTCTGATAGCCTGCAGACACATGGGAGACGGAGCGTTCCCTAAGTTAAAAACAAAACCCTATTCTGTTTGCTATCAGATTTTTCTGA
>NW_009916752.1:43926-72133 GCF_000696875.1 Nestor notabilis | reverse complement strand
AGAGTAGAAAGGCAGTGTATATCTACCAAGCAGCAGGGGATCCCAGAGGGAGCTTAGATGGAAGCATGGGCCATCTTGTCCTGCAGGGACACTGGGTCACGGAATAGGCAGAGCTGTATCAGCTCTGTGCTCTAGATAAGCTAACACAATTAGGATACATGCTGCGCCTGGCTGAAAAAGCAGAAAAGGTCTGAAAGACAGAACCTTGAAGGAAACATGACAGCTGAGCCTCAGAAAAATAAGGTAAGGAAAGAAAGAAGATAAAACAAAAATAACAAGTGTCTTGATCAGGCAGACCCTTGGGTCACTGAGCTGTGCTACAGCAGCAGTGCTGTACTGCTAGGATCGCTGTTCTGCTGCTCTGGCTCCCTGGGCATCCATGGGGATTTCAGCATACAGTGTAAGGGAAGCACAAAGCTCTCACCGCTCACTAGGTATCCGATGGCCTTGGATTTGACCTCCTCACTCAGCTGCCCTATCTTGTTCAGATAGTCCAGCACAAAGATGTTGGGTGCAAACAGGACCATGTTCTGCTCCCCACAGCCAAACGGCATCTGGAGGAGCTGGTGCACATTCAGCATAGCAGTGCCCATGATGTCGCCTGGGGAAGAGGAGATACCAGGAAGGATGAGTACAACTCATGGCCACTGAAACAAGCAGTAATTTCCATTGTGTAGGCAGAGCCAAGGAAAGCCTAGCTGATGTTACAAGCCTTTCCAACAAGCACGAAGCTCTCAATGCCAAGTGTTTTGTTCTGTTCTGCTTTGCAGTCAGCAAAGAAATCCCTCCCCTGTCTCTCCTTACTTAGTCTAAATTGACCACATGAGAAATGCTATCTATTTTAGTGCCACTTCAAGCAGATACATATTAGAAATTAAAAGAACTTTCAGAAAACTTCTGTTTCCAGAGGGGGAAGGGGAACAGCCCAGTGATGCTACAGTGAACCATCTATTGCAGAATTAACAACTAACGCTGGAAAGGAACACTGGTTATGTAGATGTATCATAGACCACTTCTAAATTGTTATTTTCAGGAAAGATAGCACAGACCCAGCAAAAGATTTCTGGAATGAGCTGAAATCACCAACATTACAAAGCAAAGATTATATGACTTGTGAGTCATGTAGCTAAGTCCAGGTCCTTTTCAGGAAAGTACTGAAAAGATTCCACTAGCATCTCAGATGTGCAGATGGGTGAGTGGAAAAAAGTCTACTGGCATGAGTCTGGCTGGTGTAGGCTGAGGTCATAACCCAGAACTATCCTACTTCAGAGCAAAACACTCAAATGCAATAAATTTAAACAGAAGAGTGAAGAAGGATGTAACTGATTTTTAATCTTAATTTCTTTGATACAGCAAAGAACATTCCTGGACAAGATGAGAATCAGTCTCTTTGCTCAAAACCTTCCAACCAATGAGTGGAAAGTCACAGTTTGAATCCTGAAAAAGCTTTCATTTTATGTTTTTACATTTTCTCTCTTTTCATGTTTTATTAATTATGTATTTACCAACAACAGAAAAGGAAGCTCTGGCTGATCCTTCCACCACACTTGTAGGTAGAGTTAGTGGAACATCTTGAATAACCACATCATCTGTGGAGAAAAATATTAAGTATCTTGTGGTTGCTTGTATGGGAACATCGGTTATAGCACTAGAATGCTCCTGGTAGAGATTGCACAGTGCAAAACTGCACACAAGAGACAGCAATAGACAGAAATTCACAGCTGTCAGCAAGGTCATCAAGAGAGAAGGGGGCATAGCAAACCCAAAATTGTGACAAACAGACCAAATAGTGCAGTAACTGTCATTGCTGAACAGAAACCAGTTGAGCAGGGTAAGGCTGATGCTCACAGGCTGTAGTGTCTGTGAACTCTGGGGATTTCTTCAGTGAGGCTGTTGGGAGAGGTGGTTGGTGAGGGCCAGGGCTGCTTTTGTGCCTCTTTTAGGTAGAGCTTTCATGAAACCTTGGAAACTGTTTGCTGTCTGTAGCAGAGATTGTCTGGAAAGGAACTTTACATTCCCTCTCCCATTCCCACTAGAAGCAGAAAGCTGCAAGCTACAGTTATCCTTCAAATGGAGTACAGCAGTCAACATGAGTTGACTGAGTTTCTACAAATGCATGAAATATAGGACAGATTTTGCACAGAGAAATTTGATAGCCTCGTAGCAGCCTTCCTTCAGCATCTCAGCACTGTTGGCTGCAGCACAGACAGTGCCTACATGACATGCATCAGATCACACAGGAATTTCATGAGAGGGAATTGAACTGCAACACTCACACTAGCTGCCATTTAGGCAACTCCAGGTTAAAGGGGAGAGACAACAACAACGAGCACTGCAAGAGAGAGCTCAAACTCTAACCTTCCTTTCAGTTCCTCTCAGGACAGCAGGATATAAGAACTTTACCTTTTGTACACACCAGGTAGTTTTGGGTCTTTTCCCTTCTTATTCCTTCAGGCTGCATGGCCATGGGAAGAAGAGACACAAGCAGTGAGTGAGAACAAAGCGTGCAGAAGAAATGCAGTGACAGAAGAACCACCCATCACCCCATCCTCCTGAATCATAAACCAGCTGAATTGAAGCAACATTTTACAGGTTCATACTCAATGTGGCTTCTACTAAAAGGGAATTCCCATCAGATGGAGTGCCTCATTTCCAGTTTCTCCTCTGCGTAAGGGAGACATGCACTTACCAACACCCACTGGTCCTCATGGTAGAGGACATCAGATGGGAGTGGACTTAGTCTTAGGTTAAACAGCCAGACCATGTCCCAGCCAGATGAAGATGGAGCCACATCAATTCTTTAGGGAGTCTGAAAAACTTTTACTTGCTTTTGGCACTTCTGCTACATTTTTCTTTCCTCATGGAAGGGAGTACAGGGCAGACAGTAAGAGCTGTCAGCAGTACCTCAACCAACATTGTTCTGATCTGGGTATCGCTGTAGTCAATACTGCCATTCCTAGGTGCTTCATCTTCACAAACTTCAACATCCTTGGTCTCTGCAGTAATTCTGAATATTACATTACCTTAAACAGTAGCAGAAAAGAATTAAAAATGGACCTTTATCATGCAGGATGATGGCTAAAGTAAAGAAATTTCATCTGATAATGAATATCTACAGATGTTAATTAGTGCAACATAATGAATGGTCAGTCACTCTAGGTAAGAAGTGGGAAGAGAACTGATCTCTGAAAATGGGAAAGATGCACACCGCAGTTGTGGAGGAGCTCTTTAGCCCAGACAGCTGGAAAGGCCAGTAGGAGACCAAGCTCTCCAGGGTCCAAGTTCTCCAAGTTCCTAATTGTCTCCGAAAGGATTAGGTTTTTCAAGTGAGGTATAAACTGATTAGTATCAATCTCAGGACAGAAAAAGGGGTAGATTCAAACACACTTACCAATTTCTTTGGGGAAGATATTCCAGATGTAGGTCTTTCTTTGTTTGGCACATACACATCCATCATCCTCTGTGGAGGTGAGTTTGGCCTGATAATCAAGGGAATCTGACAGCGAAACATTAATCTGAGAACAGAAAGAGGGGTGTGATGGGATGAATATTTTGTACCATAGGCTAATGGTGCTTTACTGTTAGAGGGGGTGAGATAGTCTCTTTTTATGTCCAATGTTAACAGTGTAGAGCAGGTTAAGGCCTGAGATGATGACGTTAGATGAATCATTGTTAGATGTAATCTTAACAGGTTGCTTCTTATGACATTCTCCATTGAAATGTTAAATATCCTGTGTGTGCATCTGATTCCTGATCAGGATACTGAGTTATGTTCAGTTGGTCTGGTGTTAATGGCCTTGAACTAACTTGCAAAGGAAACCGTTGATTAGTGTTTGCTCTTCTGTTATTGTAGAAACACTTGGAAAAGAAGGTTGAGATGAAATACTCAAAAACAGAGATTATTTTTTTTCCAGGTTGTTTAAAACACTAAACCTTTTTGTTTTGTTAGGTTAAACTGTTTGGAATAAAAAACATTCTTAAATTTTGTCTTGATTTTTACTTTTTTGGTGGTGATCTCCTTGTGAGACTGGAGGGCTGATTTTCGGCATTCAAAGCAAACAAAAGAAATCTAGCCTCCCCCCCTGCCTCTTTTTTTCAGGATTCCTAGATACAGCATAAGAAACAAGAAGCCAAATAGAACATCCCTGGTTTTCTTTCTTCAGGTATCCTTTCAGCCATGTGTAAGCTGTTTTCATGCAGAGGTACAGTGCAGCTGTGGTCTGGAACCAATTTGCCTGGAAAGTACTGAATATTGAGAGTACTGTCCCCCAGTGACTGGGAGCAATAGGGCCTTTAGCTGAACAAATACTCTGTAGGGCAAGTACTGGACTTCATGCTCCCTGTTTTGGTACTTTCACCCCAGGGAAAAAGGATTTATCTGTTCCCCAATTCCTGCTCGCCCCACTTTCTTCTGTTTGGCAAGCACAAGCCCTTCATTTCTTCACACTTTCACATACATCCCTAAAGAAAAGACCCCACTACAACCACTGATGTTGGATGACTGTGGATGATGAATGGTACTCTGCCAAGCACTTGTTTCCTTCCTCTATGGATTGTGAGACAGTTGCTTATACACCCATTCTAGTCACAGTTCACACAGGTCCCCCTCTGCTTTGTAGTGGTTTGGGAGGACAAATCAAGTCAGGATAATTTATGGTCAGATAGAATGAGTAGTACATCAATCAAGGGCAGGGACAGGTCTAGTCACGTACACCAATCATTTTGCTGCAGCTTCTTTGGAAAGGGGGTAAGGCCTAAGGATGTGGGCAGATGTACACACCTTAATGCAGTGGTCAAGGTAGTTGAAGACATTTGCTCTAAGCAGGAAATCTTCTCCTCGGATGATAGAGTATGGCAAGGTCAAGTCCACAAAGAAAGGCTGGAAGGCTTTCAGGGTCGTAGGCACAGAAATACCAAATCCAACCGCCTCTTCCACACAGAAGGCACTGGCCTTCCATTCAGTGATGGTGTCAGGGATGGTATATGAGATGCTGGCTTTTCCAGTAGAGCTGATGGAAATGAACAAAGGATGACTTTAGAAAGACTAAGTTTCATATAATTTGCTTCTCAGTAGAGGCAATGGGTTTTGAAAATCAGCACTATCCCTATTCTGTCTGCAGAAATCCCACATCCAAGTTCCCCAAGAACTTATCACCCAAATCTTCTGAGAAAAGCCCATTTGAAAGTTCTTCTGCCCGTCATTTCCCTGAGCTTGCAGAGAAAACTCAGAATTCTTGTTTTGCAGATGCATTTTTTAAAGAGATGTGCCCATTTTCTTAGGAAGGGAATAGGACTCATGTTACACACATTGTGTCTTTGGGAAAGGGTAATTTATCACGGAAAAGAAGAGGGCAGGTGGTGATTGAAAAAGCTAGGTCTTCCAGGCCTGAATGAAAGAAGAGGTGGCAAGGAATTGCCATCTTGCAGGACACCAGGGGACATATTCAGTAAGTCTTATAAAAAAGGCAAAGAGATGGAAGAAGTAGTACTCACTTAATTAAGACTATATCCCAAATCCAAGTTTCAGGGAAGAATTCCCTAACAGTCTCAAGGATGAGTCTCTTCCCACGTTCCTCTCTAGCAATTTCAGCTGCTAAGAGATAATGAGAATTTAGTGAAACCTGGGTCATATAACTAAGACTCCCAGAAAGGACAGCTCTTAATATGCATGGGCCAGCATGAAGGATGATTAGTGTTTACCCATTTCTCTCTAAGATTATTGGTAATGCCACACAAATATTGATTAATTTCATTAATGTATCTCTGAGTAAGGTATAACCTGGTATCACAAAGAAAGAAAAAATTTACTTGAGGTCCTTTGGTCTCCAGGTTTGAGCACGAAACCTAGGGCTAGAACGCAGGTCACTTGGCTCTTATATCTGTTTGCTGTTCACACTGTTGCACTTTTCAAACAAGCTGTGGTCAGAAGGGAATCATTGTCAACAACGTCAGTTTTGTGTGGCACACTACTGGTTGCCAACACTTCCCAGCATGAAACTCTGCATGTATCAGAAGTGTAGACCTGAAAGATTTTTCTGGGAATTGGCCATTTTGCTAAGCCATCTCATTTTGTGCTAGACCAATATTAAATATCAATACCAGTGCCTCTCCTGAGTACTGTCCATGTCCATGTCCATGTCACATGAATACCACTTCATTTAAGGAGAAAGATAAAATCTCTTTCCCGTTCCCTATATTACCTGATGATTTGGCATGGTGTGTAGAAGCCATGAATCCTGCATTCAAGAAATATGGTGGAGGTCTTACAGTCTCACTAGTGCACACAACTGGTTGCCGAACCTTTGAGTTGGTAAAAAACTTTATGCCCATATCCTGTAAAAACCACATTTTTGTGTTAGCCATAACCATACTGTAGCTGAGGTTTATTCCATTCCTCCCACCTTCTCATTACTGCTTTGCCACCATGCCCAGGCACATCTATGCTGAGACTTGTGGGACTGTTATGTATGCTGAAAGATCACAGTAGGCACCAGCATCAATTGAGAATAGATGTCCATGAGGATAGTTTGTCATGTATGAGCTTCACTAACAGCATTATTGCAGAAATATCTAAAGCTACATAAGTGGAAGCTCACTTGAATAGATTTGAGTAATGTACAAGACATTTACCCTGAGGAACTGATATACATCTGGTCCTAATCCAGACATTACAGGTGTGTAATATAAGCCTTTGTGGAAGATGTTGTCAGATGAGACACAGGGGTCTTTGCGATCATCTTCTAGGTTGAGTCCATTGAAGATATAGCCTTGAAAGTCTTGCAGGGGATGCAGGCTGTATATCTGTGAGGGGGAAGGAAACACAAAACCTGTGGGTATGGAAAGATCAATCCTGATTACACCACTGTGTGTTGCAAATTGCCAGAGCTGAGATGGTAGCCTATTTGAAACAATACTGTTTCCTAGATTGAAAACTGGCTACGGCTGGACCCAGAGAGTGACGATTAGTGGCACAAAGTCTAGTTGGAGGCCAGTAACTAGAGGTGTACCCGAGGGGTCAATGCTGGGTCCAATCCTGTTCAGCACCTTCATTAATGATCTGGATGATGGGGCAGTGTACCCTCAGCAAGTTTGCTGATGAGACTGAACTGGGAAGAGTGGCTGATAATGATTGTGCTGCCAAAGACCGGTTAAACCAAATACCACATGAAAGAGGACTTCCAACTGCCAAGAAACAAAAGCTGTATATTGCCTATTACAGATGGTTTATGACCAGCACATGGAGAAAACAGCAGAAGTTAACACAGTCTAACAATCTCCAGTGGAGAGGCACTGAAATACAGAAGGAGGAAGAAAGAGACAGTGCATTTGTTTGGGCAGCTTACCATTTCTGCAGACATCTCTGTCTCAGACTTCAGGAGCAGCACACTCTGATCCACTGCCCTCACAGCACAGAAGGAGTTGGCAGCAGCTTCAATGACTAAACTGACATTGGAAGCTGAGTGCATCTGCTTTGCAGAGAATTGCAGCTGGACCTGAAATTTATCGAACAGATGTTGGTATGGCTCATCACTGCTGTCGGGGCTGCTCTGTGTCTGTGTCTGTGTGTGTGGAGGGCAAGGAGGAGAGTAGAAGGCTCTTCTGTTAAAGCACAGATAGCTTGCCAGTAGAGGGATGTCTGGTCCCCACTGCCTCTGTTGACCAGGCCTCTGCTATAATGGGCACTTAGGCAGTAAGCACACTTAAACTCCTGGGATAGCTTCAATAAAGCTTACCTCAAATGATTTAAACTGAAAGTGTGATTCCATTGCAAATCACATTTTTCAATAAAAAAAGTGTAAAAGATGAGATGGTGAAGTGGGATAAGGCTAAAGTGTGTTCCGTATGCTAAAGAAAAGACAGTTTAAACCAAATAGGATGCTTGAGCTGTAGCTCAAGAGAGGCAGGAACCATCTGGGAGTAGTGTGGGTTTCCCAAAAAGTAGCTCTTAATGTTTGAAGAAGCTTTACCTTTTGATGATAAGACCAGGAGGTGGTGATAGAGAAGAAGTATAAGGCTGAAGAGAAAAAAGGGAATGAAGACAGTGATGTTGAGAGAAGTGGATAGAAACAAGAAATAAACCTGGAAATCTGTTATGAACGTGTGCACAAAGAATTTGTATTTATCTGACAGCAGGTGAGACTTGCTGCATCTTAGTGTCTCTCACCTTGTTTCTGAAACACTTCTCAACTGGAAATCGGACACTGTCTGCCACCAGTTCCTTGTCAGGGTGTAACATATACACCAGCAACCGAATAGCTGGAGCCATTTTCTCACTGACCACAAGTGGGATGGTGAAAGTGCCATTTTGATCTGTTAGAAAAGAGAAAGGGTCCAGCAAGGAGAGAAGTGCAAAGACCAGCTCTAGTAGTAGCCATCCTCAACTGGCATATAACTGTGCCAGTCAGTAGAGAAATCTGCATTTAGACAATAAACTGAAAAATCCTGGATGTGCCAGGAGGTGACATGCCTGGGTTTAGATCCAGGTGATCTCTTGTGGATTTAAACGTATGGCCAGGTTCAAATAGCTGTCTAAGCCAGACACTTTGCATTCTCTATATTATCCTTTGGGAAGATCTTTACAGGACACTATTTGACTCATATCAAATGATCTAGGTGCTGGACTAAATCTGACTTTATGGTGATGTTAGTGGTAGTATCATGCACACATGAATGGGTGGAGAATGATACATCCCTCCCAGTAGCTGCTGTATACATCCAGGAAGTCTTGCCTTGGTCCTCAGTTCAATCATCCCTTCTTATTCTTTTTTAAAATATAGGAACATGGATTGGCAACTTAACTTACCAGCTTGGATAGTAACTTTAATTTCCCCTGTAAGGACAATCTTGCCTTTTGCCATGCCCTGTGCAGAGAAGAGCAATACATTTATAGGTTGATAGAGGCTGGAGAGAGAAAACTGCAATCAAGTTCAACGTACATGGACAAGGCAATCAAAGCATGTACACTGAGATGGCTTCAAATGCTTAAAAATCGGCCTTGGGACATGCTGGATGCTGCCACTGCTGCTGCTACTGCTGGTACCCTTGTAACTGGTCAGGAAGCAAAAGGAAAATGAAGGGAAGGAGGAGGCAGGTAATACTGTCAGGAGTTTCTTGGAGGGAAGGGACAAGAACCCTGTCTTGAAACATTTTGAAGGTGGTTCCTTACTATGAGATAGAGTAACATGGCCTGAAATGGGGGTCATTTTTCCTGAGCGGGAAGTTCTGCCAAACCACCCCACTGCTGTTTCTGTCATTGTGCTGGCTGGAAATCCTAGAGCAGAAAGAGTGCTCACCGCTGTAATTGCTGTGGACGGACTGCCGGACAGCTGCCCAGTCAAACCCTTTCAACCAACCATGCAACAACATCGCACTCACCACATAGTAGAAGTTTATGGTGTTTATGCCCTTGTATCCGTCTGTGTTCAAGATGTAGTGCACAGTGATCATCCTTTTCTGCCCACAGTTCAGATCTTTCCACAAAGGCTCAATCCTCACAAAACTGCTAGTCCAGGAGTAGAAGCGTGGGATGGAAAGAAACGCGTCGGGGTAGGAAGGCTCTATCCAACCTTCCGAGTGGCACTGGTCACTTGTTTTATAAGTTGCCTGATCAGAAGAGGGAGTGAGGAAGAAAAGTAAAACAAAACACATGTCACTAGGGAAAATCATTATCACATACTGACATCAGAATGATTAGGTGATAGAATGCATCTATTTCAGAATTACATCTAAAGCCAAACTGGTAAAGGAATAGCAGCACGATGGTCTTGCAGCCTTGCAACAAGCCATTGCACTGCAACAACTCGTGTTTTCCTACCTTCTTTTATAGTGATTTTTGAGACTTCTAGAATATTAAATATGCCAGAGAAAGCTTTATTTTTATTACCAGAATTCAAGCCTTATCCCACCTTTTTGGGGTTCAGTTTGAGAGCAGCCATCTCTCTTTGTGTCTTGGTTCAGACTTGTTTGGTACTCACTTTCAGACTGATCTCAGGATCAAACATTTTGGACGTGTCAATGCTAAACTCTGCAATGCCATTATCATCAGTGGTGAAGTTGGCTGTGTTCTTGTTATTGACAAACAGCTGAATAACCTCACTGGAAATAGGAGAGTTGTCTTTGTCTACCAGTTTGATCTGTAGAAGAGAATGTGAGACATGTTCAGCATGTTATCTTTTTGTACGTAGATGCTAATGTTTTGTGCTCCTTTGCTCTCCAGACAGAATTGCTTTTTTTAATCACTTCAAAGCAATATTAAGAATTGAAATGTCACTTTTCACGTTCTGGCAGCTATTTCAGCTATTTTATGAGGTTTGGAGCAGGACCTTCTTCAGCATCTGCTGCATCATTGATACTGTCCTTTGTGGAGCAAGAAATCCTCATGACTCATCTCTTTCCTGGTCACAACTTTCTTACTACACATTTCCAGCTTAAAGATATATCCCTTTTCCTCCATTTTTTCCTTTGCTAGTCTTGAGAGTCTGCTGCTGATACCTTCAGTATCCGAAGGCCTTTCCTCCAGATCTTTGTTTTGAACTCTTTTCTCATTCTGTCCCTGCTGTTTCTGCTGTTCATGTATTAAACAAACAAAAAAAAGATATCAGGCACCATTAGATAAATGCTCAGTTGCTAGACCTGAGCATTCATTTTGAGTTGGGTTTTTTTTGTATGTTTTTGGGTTTTTTCCCAAAAAAAAAAGATGGCAGAAGTAATAACGCATTAATTACAAGCTTAAGACACTGAGTATCCTCACTGTCCAGAAACAACATGAAGACAAATGACTTCTGAAACAAAAACAACAACAGAGAACTAACAGTATTCAGAGGGATGTTGACTTCAGAGGCACTGAATGCAACAAAAGTAAAGGCATACAATATACATCCAGCAACACACATTTCATAGAACAAAGAAGGGCTATGAATTGTACGTGATGGCACCAGGACAGGGACTGGGATCTGCTGCATTTTGAGAAAGTATGAGTATTAGTGTCTTTGAGACAATAGTTTCCCTGATACTCAGGGTGGGGGAGGAGGGTTGCACAAAAGCAAAGAAATTGCCTGAAGCTAGCAGCAGCAGCTTTGTCTCTGAGATGCGACATCCCAGCCTCCCACCATGTATCTTTCAGCATGTTTAATCTCTAGCATGTGCGAATGTGTATATTTGAGGAATTCACTGTGGCGCATCACCCCAGGGAGCCTGTTGGTCCCCTTTCTTCAGTAAGGAGTGGTAAGGTGCACAGCAACCTGAAGATCGGAGTGGGGACCACGTGAGAAAGTTATACAGACATCTTCCAGAGGGGAAAAAAAGCCCTTGAAAGACAATCTTTTCTCTAGTTTCAGTGCTATTGGTAAGATATCCCCTATTCTTTCCTCATTGAAAAAAAAAATGAACTGAAGGAGAAAGATTTATTCCTACCCTTTAAACTACTGACAGTTATGTGCAATTTGTCACAAAATGTAAAATAATGAAAAAGCTTTTTAAGACAGAAACTTGTTATTTCCTTGATTTTTTTCTTAAATTCCTCTCACTCTTTCTTCCCTCATCCCCCAGTGTTTTTATTAATCTCTAGCTGTCATATGATGGTCAGTCCTGAAGGGAGAGGCAGTGATTTATTTCAAGCTAAAAGTGCAAGTTAGAAAACAGATAGTTATTGGATTGTTTTGATTCAAAACATTTCTGGCAAAATTAAACTCAGAATATACTAACACTCTTCAGTATTTAGAATTACGAATAGTGAACTGTATGTGAAGAAAGAGACTTGGGGAGACACCACTAACCCCAAACAGTGCCCCAAATGTTCCTATTACTGTTGTCATGTGATTGCCTGTCAGTCAGCAAGAGAGCTTGTATGCTCTCCATGCCCTTGCTTACTTGTCCAAAGTAAGGAATTCCTCTTCTGTAGTGGCGATCCACATTCTCAAACCGTATACTGCTCATCACCCGAGTTATGGAAATAGAGTGAGTAGCTGTGAGTTGCAGGCCTGTAAGAAATGTTGAAGAGAAGATACACTTTGTCCTTCATATAGCTTCAGCGTTAGCATTTGGCTGGAGATGCTTACTATGCTTATAAAAATGGATCTTCTTCAGGAAGACATCCTTGTCTTGATGTCTTGAAGACATCGTAATCAGCAAGCAGATGCTGATTATCTCCTACTCTCCTTTTGACCACACCACTGTTGCTGTTTCTGACTGTCTAGAAGGAATTACCTGTTCCTTTCTCTGTGACAATAGCTTTCACACCAAGATTCCTCATGTAACCAATGCGATTTAGCTCAAAGATGTTGGAGCTGAAAACCTGGGAGAGGCAGCCAGTGTTCAGCTGCAACAGGAAATAAAAAAAACCTGTCACCAAGGATCATAGCTTTCAAAGAATGACAGCAATACACAGAACCCTTCTTTAACAAGTGAAGTATTTTCCCACTACTTTTAACCTGATTTATACAGGACCGATGGAGATATCACTGTCTACACTTTTCAGATGGGAAACACATGTTCTGTGAAGAAGGAACATGTCAGACCTCTTTAAGGCCTGTAGGAAACCAAGAAGAGAAGTGAGGCACCCTGAGTTCCTAGTGAGATGAGCAGATGAGGTGAAGGATCACAGAAAGAAAGAAAAGCTTGATAAGCAATGGGAGAGAAGCAAGAAAACAGAAGAGAGGACAAAGAGGAATAATAATTGTGTATCATACATCTTTGGTAAATGATTGACAAACTGGGCTCTTCTTGCATCTCCCATGTGAATCAAAATTCCTGCACACACTGAGCTGGACCTTCCCTTCCACAGGCTGGCCATAGGTGTACCTGTGGGAAAAGGAAATAGGTCCATGAAAGATGACTGAAAAATTGACTTAAGCTAACATATGCAGGAGTTGTTCCAGGACCAAAAGTGAGCTGGGAAGCCAGAGAATGGAAGAGTTTCACAGGCTTTTTCCTAACTCTCCTGCTGTTACAAAAAGATAATACAACTCGGAAGTTGAAATATTAATGAGTTCTACTTCACCCCTAAAAATAAATACCTCTATAAGCATGATGGACAGACATGTCTACCAACCAAATTATGACTGTTTTATCCATTCTTCAGATTAGACTGGAGTTCTGGACACACTAAAATGAAAGCAAAACTCCTGCTTTTTTTAAATCCTGAGCCCTTTGCTGGAAAAGAAGACTCTTACAATAAATGAGATGAGCACACAACTAAATGAAAAGCTCCAACCACCAAGTCAACCCTGACCAACCTCCAACCTTTTCTGAGGCACTATTTATTTTGGTCTCTCGACTAAGTCTGTCTCTTTCCCCAGTCCCTGGAAAGTTCTTGCTCTTCAGCATGTTTCCTACCCACTCTGCACCTGGTACTTACACTCCACAGACTTTCACTGTAAACTCTGAATCCAGGACTGTAAGGCTGTCTGGTGCAGAGACTGTGACATCAAATTTTGGCAACACTAGGGCAGAGAACGAAAAGAAAAAAAACAACACTGGCAAATTGAAAACATACAGGCCTTCCTGAAATGAAAGAGAAAATGAGGATGTATCATGAGTGTTAGTTCACACATGGAATGGGATCTCAGAACTGGGATGCAAAAATGTTTGGCAAGTGGCCTGACTTGCAAAGGCTCGCTAAATTATTTCTACAAAGCTTTGAAGAGAAAGCAGAGTTTCTGGGGTGAATCCTGTGATGTCTAGACGCCTTACAGAGCTTTGGCCAAGAAAGTTCATGGACGTGTCTGGAAGGAGGTTAGTTTGTCACAGTGAATTTTGCAATCAATGCATTGATTTGTTGTGCAGATTTTTTTCTTTCTGTGCAAAATGGTTAATTTATCTTATTTGGCTTTTTACTGGGTTGGGGTTTTTTTGGTTTGTTTTTTTTTTCTTTCTCTCTCCAGTTCTTAATGACAACTGATTGAAGTTCCATTTGCCAGGAAGCTGTTTGAAGTTTCAGCAGTCAAAAGGTCTGATTGGTAGGGACTTATCTCTAATAATGTTTTCTACTCCGAACAAAACCAATGGGTGACATTTACCATATTCCTCCACAAGGAATGAGTGATTTGTTTTATCTCCTGACTTCTTCGCTACTATAATTCTGTAGTTTCCCAGAATAGGCTCTTCAGTTAGTGGGAATTCAATCTGGATGATGTTCATCTCTGATGTCACATTTTGCCACTGAAAGATCCTGTTGCCTCGTGGATCCTGCAGAAGAAAAACAATACAGACTCTTTCTTTTTTTTTTTTTTTCCCCTTGCAAATTTTTTGCTACTGGCACACAAAACCAGCAACAATCAATCAAACAGGACAAGCTGCTTTAACTCATTGGAAAAAATGCTTAATGCATGTGTATTGAGATAAATTATGACTTGGTGCTTTAATTACTCATGTTGGTAAAGTATCATCGCTTGATCTCAGATTTAGGCATCTTCTGCTAGCCTACGTATTGGTCTCAGTCATCAGGTGATGTTGAACAATACTGCTCTTCCCTGCTCCTTAGTATATGTTGCTCCAGTTTTGTGTCAAGAGAGAAGAGAAAGGAAATCTTTGCTCCCACTTCAGCTGAGCTTATCCCACTCAAATCTTGGCCTTTATTATCCCCAGCTTTTTTCAGCTACTGGAAGAAGGAAGGAAGCATTTCTTCTGCATTCACTAGGGTGTCATTTGCCTTTCAGAACGAGTTATGCTAGTTAGACTAAAAAAAACTCACACCATTTCCCAGAACTCTTCAAAGCACTGGCTGCAGAAAAACAAACATAGAGCTCAAAATACATATGTTTCACTGCAAACAAAGAAAAATCAATTTGACTTTATGGTATAACACGAAAACTTGCAAGAATACTATCTAGACATGAAGTGCAATTGCTATTTTAAAAATCCTTACAAAATGCCATGGAAGTGCTAACATAACTAGTGATTAATGTGATGGTGAGGCACTGGCACAGGTTGCCCAAAGAAGTGGTAGATGCTCCATCCCTGGCAGAATTCAAGGCCAGGCTGGACAGAGCCTTGGGCAACATCTGGTGTGAGTTGTCCCTGCCCATGGCACGGGGGTTGGAACTAGATGGTCCTTTCCAAGCCTAACCTTTCTACAGTTCTGTGATTCCATGAATTGTATCCACAGCCTATATTTGTTTATAGTTTTCAGAACACTTGATTTGTGAAAAGATATACCCAAAAATAAGTTGAGCAAACTGGTGGAGGTGGAGGGAAGTCAAAGGCAGGCATAAGAACAGTACAGCTTTTGACTGCTGAAGTGAATATAGGTATTCTTCCCATGTTAGTAAAGCTCAAACAAGATCCTGGGATTTTAAGGAGTTTCTGTTAAGTTTTTGTCAGTGTGGCCAGGAACAAGATTTGGTGGGATGTGGACACACACAAACTGATGCAGTCATATGTGCCCTAGATTTCATTTGTAGATGAATAATACAGTACAAAGAGAAAAAATTCTTACCTGAATTGCAATCAAGGGGTACTGAAAGAAGAATAAACAAAGTGGGAGAAGAGATTAGGTGGCTGAACAAACACAAATTATTTTTCACCAGGACTGTGATAGATGCATGATCAAAAACCAGTGTAATACCATTAATCTGATATATTCATCTCTTACTTTAATCAGTTTGATAGCAGTTTTACTTCAATAAGAACATTACATAAAGGGAAGAGATCAAATGAGAACATCAGGGCAGTTTCTGATCATACCGAATTTAGTGCAATACCAGAGCAGCTGAATAAGTGGAGTAATAGAGATGCATGAAAACTATGATTAGGGCTTCTTTTATTTTATATCATAACCCTGCTTATTAGCATCAGCACTTCTGGTAACACTCTGCTGTCTGCATTACAACCACAAGAGGAGGCCAGTAAGGACCCTTCTATCTCTTGGCTTATGCACTATGAGCATGAAGGCAGCTTGCTGGCAACGTGAAGAGTGCCTTTGATGAGATAAACAATTGTGGTAAGGACTTTCGTTTTCATTTCCCATTTCTAAAATGGACAAAGTAGCAGGTGGATAACTTCCCAAATTTTGCAAGCAACAATTGCTGTACAGTAATAGCAGGAGACTGAACCATGGGCTTTCTGGTCAGAGCTAAACTAATGTCTGCTGCAACAAAGTGGAGGGGTTTTGAGCCGCTTTCCCAGCAGTAGCAAGAGGTGTTGTGTCATAAATCCAAACTACTACACTCATGCTAATTCTTTGGCATTTAGTCTCTGCAACATATCATTTCATCTACAGAAGCTGTTTTCTTAAAATCTGAGAAGCGATTGTCTCCCAGCAGTTTTAAGTACAGGGGAATATTACTAGTCACTCACCATCTCCTGAACAGGCTTAAAATTGAAATCCAGGGCAACAACACGAAACATCACTGAAAAGATAAGGAACAGGCTGTTAGCATTAATTGTAGTTTATTTGGCTGAGCATAGTGTTTTGCATTCTTTAGAAGTCCCAGTTTCAGTGGATCTTCTAGAAGTCCCACTTGTGCAGGATGCAGCTAATAAAATTCACCTGAAGGTAAAAGAATCCTACAGAGATTTTGCTGAAAGGGCTTTTCCCCAAGATCATGTTCGCACATTCTTTCCTGAAAGTTTGCTTAACCTAAGATAAGAACTGCTGTGCAGGTCAGGCAGTCTTAAGTGACACCCATAATTCTTTCAGTGACCATCTGGATGGTGTAGGCAAACTTGTTCCTCTTCATTTCCCCATCTCTAAAGAAGGGTTTGTTGCTTTGAACATATGAAAGTTCCAAATGCTATTGGAAATAGATTAGGCATCACTTTTTCCTAATGCAACTCCTTTTAGTTCAATGTAATTCCTTTTAGTTCAGTTTGTTCTCATCTTCTACAGGTTTTTGCATTACTTTTTGGTTTTGGTTTGGTTTGGTTTGGTTTGTTTGCAAGAGGAATACTAAAAGGATAGCTATGAATTGCCCCAGTGAGAAGGCTGAAGGGCCAAAAGAAGTTGGGACAGCTGACCCAAATGACCCAAACTGGCCAAAGGGATATGCCATACCATACGACATCATGTTCAGTATATAAACTGGGGGGGAAGCTGGCTAGGGGCTGCTGCTCAGGAACAGGCTGACCATCAGTTGGCAAGTAGTCCACAGCTGTAGTGTGCATCACTTGTTTTGTATATGATTTTTTTTATCATTATGATTATCATTATTATTGTTTTCTTCCTTTTCTGTCCTATTAAACTGTCTTTATCTCAACCTATGTGTTTTCTCAATGTTACTCTTCCCATTCTCTCCCCCGTGCTACTGGGAAGGAGGGTGAGTGCTTAGTTGCCAGCTGTGGTTAAGTCACAACAGCAAAGAAAAATTTAAGTATGTGTTTCCAAACTGCCCTTAAAAAGCATTAGCTTTCCATAATTCAATTTAGTCTACTGCTTCCCCCACCTCAAAACCAAGACATTTGACAACTAATAAAGCCATGTTTTGTGGACACCTTGGTTGCATCAAATCCTGATTGGTAAGCTTTCCTTCAAGCTATGTATCTATGTTGCTAGAACTCATCCCTAAGTAAATTATAGCTGATTCAAATCTAAGGGCTATATGATTTGGCTGACCTTTGGAAAGAAGTACTATCATAGTGTTTCCTATGGTGTTCTAGCTGTGTGTTAGAAGCCTTAAAGCCTAGGAGTGAATTAAGGAATGGATCAAGATAAATGGTTCTTTGCACACATGGAGCTCTGTTCAATTGCCAGATGAGAAGTATGCATAGGGGAATAGGATAAGTGGAGGAAAAACAACAGTATAAAGTCCAAAAGCATGGGCATCCAGAAGGTAGGTAGCATGATTTTGTCTTTAAAGACATAGAATCAATTTTAAAATAATGGCTTTCACTCTTGGTCTTTAAACTGTCTTTGATGCTGACCAGCCCCAAAAGAAGGGCAAATAAAATGATAAACACCATGAGTTGCCATGTCTGCTGCCATCCTGAAGATGACTTTCTGAGCTCCACACTTGTAATGATCTTAACAGAAACTCTGAAGAAACTGCCTAGACTGTAGCTCAGACTGAAAGCACCCATCAGAGAGATTCTGTCTAAGGAATTTGCTTCCTAAGGGACATGTCATAAACTAAATAGATATTCACCATTCTGTCCTGGTTTGTAGATGGGTTTGTCTGTCTGCACAAAGACAATGCTTTCTGTGTTCCAGATCATCACTGACCGCCGCTTTTCCAGGCTGACTGTGGTACCCTTGGCAGAGAAGGAAATGAAAGCCAATGGGGCAGAATTGACAGGAGGAATCTGTAAGGAAACAGAAAAACAAGGGGAGGTTGTTAGTCTTGAAGTAATTTGTTCCAGAACCTATTGAACAGTTATGCCTGTAGCCTGGACTCCTAAAAAGAGGCACCCGTTTCACTTCCATCACCTTCATCACCTTCCATCACTTTGCTTGGGCCTTTCTGATTTTTTATGTTTATTAAAAATGCCTCCTTGTCTGTTACTATATATCTCTCCTCTGCTTCCTTTTTTCTTCAATAAGTCTTATTTCTCCTTATATTTCTTTTCCACTGGGACATTAATTAAAATTAATTTACCGTGAAGTTGAAGCACTGTAGATCATTGCTTGCTGTCATCGTTTTCTCAGAAATAGTGGTGTTGACAGCACCATATTCTAGGATGATTCTGATGGATATTGTCTCGTTGAGGTTAACAAACTGCAGGCAAACCTGACCTGGAGAGTCAGTTTGGAGGACAGCAGGCACCATCAGGACATACTGCCTATGAGATCCAAACATCAAAGTGATCACACCATAGAAAAAGGAGAAACAGTCTCAACAAGATGAGAGAAATACAAAGCATTGTTATTCAGTACCCACTGATTAGTTTGGATTAAATATAGGATGCTCTGTCGGTGCCCCTCACTCCTGCCCTGCAGCTCCCAACTAACCCAGCCCTGGGTTCCACAAACAGCTCTGCCTGTGACCCCAACTCTTGTCTTTTTGTCCTTTACTTGAGTCCTGGACTCACCTGCTTGTAGCAGAGCACACTGCTGTTACTACTGCTATTGTTTTTTCTGAACATACAAGTCAACTTCTATGGAAGTTCTGCAAAAGGTAGAAGGTGTGCTTCATACTAAATGAAAACCATTCACTTCCCATCTACATTCCAGTTTAACTTAACTCTCCAGATATAAAAGATTAGTCATGGCAGTATTTATTATTAAAAGTAAAATTAGTGGCACTAATTTTAGCACTATCTTAAAGCCTTATCATGAATACTAATTAGTAATAATATGATAGTTCTTACGGCTCAGGTTCCTTTGCAGCTGTTACATGCAGGAGAAGAATAGCCAAAATAAACTTCAGCCACATTTTTCTCACTAGGAGACACAAGAAAGAGATAAGCTCTCATCCCAAGAAATAATTCATTGCCTACTAGTTTAACAGGTCTGCAACATTCCTCACCCAGTGCTCCAGAGGAAAGGAGTCAGCCCTTCAACTCCTCCCGGGCTCATTCCTTAGATGTTAGTGCCTTTATAACTGCAGCAAGGGGTGGAGATCTTAGTCTATCCTACAACTTGCAAGAACCTCCCCTATCCCTACTGCAGCTAAACAAACCCACTGTCTTCAGACTCTAACACTTCACTGCAGCTCTCTGAACATCTATGAAAAATGTCTTTAGTGGTCTTGTTTTCAAGGTGAGGGGCTTTGCTTTTTACACTGAGGCCTGGCACAGCACAGAAAAACACAAAATGATCCAAATTCTAAATGATCTAAAATCTAAACAAAATAAGCCTGTCAAACCAGATTAACATTTGGGGGTTTTGCCCGCCATTGTTGGAATTTATCATCTGGATTGACAGCCTGGGTGAAGTAGACTAACTTTCTATATTTTGACACCTGTTTCTGGTTAAAATAATGTATTGGCTCCTCTTTTCCCTTACTTTATAGATATTTGAATATTGATGAAAGTGAAGGATAGAGAAGCCAGAAACAGAAAGGCATCTAAAAGGTCTTAAATATTTCTACCTCAGCCATTGACCACTTTACAGTATTATTGAAGTTTGATTAATTTCAGCTTGAAATTAGCCATTTGATGGGTCCATGTAAATCTATTAGTGTCCCAGGTTTCTAGTTTTCACACCTGTGTGAAAGCTGCTTGGTTTTCTTAGGAAGAGAAAAAAAAATAATCTGCTTTCATCCTCCTCCCTTTGTTCTCTTGTTCTCTCCAGAGAAAAGCACTCTATGTGCTGCTCCCCTTTAGTAAAGCAGTGCTAGAAAGCAGTTGTTTGATAACTGCAATTAATTTTTTTCCATTCATATCGGTACTGGATCTGGCTGGGACAAAGCTATGAAGTCAACTTCCTTCACCTGTATGGTGCTGTGCTTCACATTTGTGGCTAGAACAGTGTTCATAATTCACCAGTGTTTTGCCTGTTCCTGGCCAGGGCTTGCATGGTGTCAAGGCTTTCTATCTCCCCCATCTCTCATCCAAAAGCCAGTAGACTGGGGCTGGACAAGAAATTGGGAAGGGACACAGCCAAGACAGCTGACCCAAGCTGACCAAAGGGATATCCCATACCATATGACATCATGCTCAGCAATAGAAGGTGGGGAAAAGGAGGAGGTGTGGGGACATTAACAGTTATGGCATTTGTCTTCTGAAGCAACCACTACATATACTGAGGCCCTAATTCTCAGTAAGTGGCTGGACATCTGCGTGCCAATGGGAATCAGTGAATAAATTCCTCTTTTTCTTCTCTTTCATGTGCACCTTTTGTTTTCTTTATTAAAATGTCTTTATCTCAACCCACGTGTCTTTTCACGCTCCTTTTATCCCCCAATCCCCATGTAAAGGGCAGTCAGCAAAAGGCAGGGTGGGTGCTTGGCTGCTGGCTGGGGTCAACCCACCACTGTGTGTTAACATGGTTGAATTTTGTAGGCCTGAAGCCAGAGACATATGGCTTCAAAGGCAGAGTACTTGCATGGGAGCATGCTTTTCTGTAATCTCCTCATACATTGTGTGACTGTCTCTTCTTGTTTCTTGCTCGTGTGTGGTAGTAGCACCTGCCACATAGTGCAACTCTGATACTTTCTTCACTTATGTCTTCAAATTTTTCACTGAAATGTCAGACCATATGAAACTGGAACAGGGCAGCAGCAATAGGTGGTCCCGAGAGTCTCTGTGGCATGATGTGATTGTGTAGACCAGAGACAACAGTCTGATGTTCTGCTCTGAAAGACCATCTCCCTGTCATTTCTACTGAGGTTCTCTACCAGCTTCTACAGATCAGGAGCTTCACTAGGGATCAGGCTTGATTTTCTCTACAGTGGAATACCCAGACCAGGAGCTATCAAAAAGAGAAATCCATTGATGAAGGCTTGACCTTGAGTTGACATTGTCAAAAAAGTAGGTGATCACTATTTCATGTTCTCACTCTTCCTGGATTTTTCAGGTAGCTACAAATTTATTACAACATAATGAAGTATTCATCCCAAACAAGCCAATTTCATAATCATCACAGTCCACATCCTTATGCAACAAGAAGCATTCTGAGGCTTGTTTTGAAAGTTTAATCAAAAGATCAACTGGGTTACGTGACATTTAAAGGTTGTATAGATTGAGGACAGTAGCTGTGTATAATTTACGGTTATAACGAGCAGGTTTTTAGGCCCAAATATTAATCTGATTGTGGTTTTGGTTAGAAAGTCCACTCTAGTATCTCCAAGAACTGGCACTAGTAATGATGTCTTCCATGCATATACGCCTTCTAAATGGTAACCAAGTGCAGGACAAAAATGACCCATGGATCCTATGACCAAATAACTCATCGCCTCCACTAAGTCTCCACTAAGCAGAATGGAAAAGGTGCATCTAGTAGTGACATAAGTGCACAAGAAATGAAATTATCTAGAATAAAGAAGTTATTGGACTAATATGTTTGCAATCAAACAAATACCCTGGATGAAAAACAACCACAACACCTTATCACAGCAAAGGAAACTAGAGGTCATCCCTTCTTCTTGGCTATAACATATAATCATTTGTCTTCCACAAAAAAATCAAAGAACATTCCACTTGATACAACAAAAGGGTTGTTTCCAGGACAGATATTTACAATACCATCGATGTTTGGGTTTTGTTAATGTTTTTTGTTTGGTTGGTTGGGTTGGTTTGTTTTGTTTTGTTGGGGTGTTTTTGGTTTTGTTTTTCCTAACTGCATCTTCTTGCTCTTCGAATCCTACCCATTTTTTTAACTCACCTGTGTATGTGCAAGAAGCTTGTGAAGATTGCTCTATAGAGAAATGAGAGATGCTACTCCATCACCAGGTCAAGATATTATATTTGGGGTTCTGTTTTCTGAAGAGACAGAAGAATTAAATCAGATGACTGGCACCTAAGTTAACCTAAACCTCCTCCCCACACATACCCACATAGAAGGCATATAAGATTCTCTCCTTAATCCTCTGTCACTGAGATTTCTTGGAGATAGGTTTCAAGGCTGCTGTGCTTTGTAGCAACACCATGATCCTTCCCAGGAGATTTTGGAAAAGCTCATTGAACTTTCTGGGCATATATGAGGAACTATGAAGTGATGTTGGAGAAATATACAGAAGGATTATCTTGCATTCCTGACTCAAAATGTGTTGTTTGCCAGCCTAATTTTGAATGTCACCTAAGCCATAACTTCAGACCTCAGCTAGTCTTGTTTAGTAGTAGCACAACCTGGCTAGATCTGTGTGTTTGCAGATGGAGAGCAATGGGAGGGACCCTTGACAGTAGTAGAAGAAACTGATTGATTTAGTTAACTTTGCTAATCTATATCCACCAGCTGAGTATAGATTGTTTTCTGCCACTTAAACAGCTCTTTTGCAGGTGTAGTTAGAATGTAAAAGATCTTGTCTTTACAGCTGTGGTTTGGTTTATTAGAGGCACTAGATACATTCTATCAGTAGAAGCTTATCTTTACGAATAAAAGCTGTCTGATTATGATAAATTATAGTAATACCACTCAAATGGGTTTTTTTGGGTTTTTTTTTTTTAGGTAAAAAACTGGTCAGAGAGATTTCTGTGTCAAGGAATGACCTGACCTCAAATTTCACTCGCTATAACTGCAAAGAGCTTGATTTCTTTCCTGTAGGAGTCATAAAACAGCTCTAGGAAAATTCCAGGAGCTTCATGTTTTTTTCTTGCTTTTGCAGTATTTGTAGCTGCTCACATTTTATTTAATTATGGTACTCCTTCTTACTCTTGCAGTTTATTGTTATCACCCAACCGTTCTTTGTGCTTGACTGAAGCAGTGGCGGAGAGTGGTAATTCTGTGAGAACTTGCACAGCCTAGCAGAGCAACTTTGAACTAACTAGCTGAGCACTGCAGTTGGTAGTGGCATGACCTCTGGCAAAGCCCATTTGAGGAATTCCATGACTGCCTTCCTAGCAGCACCCCAGCTGGCAGTCTGGATATGTCTGGCAGACCTGTAGCTGTGTCTTTGTGGTGTAGACACTGACACCTTTCTTGTAAACGAGTTAATTCCCGCATTCAAAGAAGAATTGATGCAAAGAAACTTGGTCATTGCAGCTATGAAAATTAACTGCAAATCACTGAAGCGATCCGTGACTTTGACTATGACTGCTTCGTTTAAAACCTTCTTTAAGCAGATTGGATCGTAACTACTTGTTTAGGCATAGTAAAGGTCGAAATGCTTGGTTTGGCCCAGGTGGTTGGGGAACAATGCTGAAACATGGTAACTACAGGTAAAGTCGTGCTTGGTCAATAGGGTCTCCAGTCAAGCATGAAAGATTTCTTTCATTGTTCTAAGACATGTGGGCCCTGACAAAGTTCTCTACCAGCTCTGCAAGCTAAGAGGATAGTGAGTTCATTAAAAAAAATAAGTATATCCCTAGAGGAATAGTCACAGCTTGCAGTGATTTTGATGAATGATGGAATTTCTTTCAACAAACGTGGGGAAGGGGAGACTGGGAGCAGGGAGGGAGGGGATATGGAGGAGTGAATTTTGTTTTATCCTTGCATCCAGTTGCAAGGATTCTGTCATGCCAGTGACTCCTGAGTGTGGATGGGTCAGCCAGAACCTATTTTCAAAGCTGTGACTTTTATCCTTCTATGTGAAGAGGCTGAGGTCTGAGAAAGAAAAGCTCTGTGTGAGCTAAAGAATTAAGACTGTCTTTGCTGTGCAGTTTTGGTGGCAAATGTGCCAATCAAAGGCAAATGAAGCTGGAAACTAACTTCTTGTACTCCTAAAGTCCTGTCACTGCGCCTGAAAAACCTGGGAGTGCAGGCTGGTGTTCCTAGTTAAATACTGGGAAGAGCTTGGGTTAAGCTATAACTGTAGTGATACAGTTTGGCTATTAAATTACTTTGCACTTTTGGGAGTGCTCTGAAGTTTTACTGTCCTTGTATGGACAGTACCAATGGTTATTCAAGCCTCCTTTCTTTGTGGTCTTGATAGGCAACAGCAAGGGTTGGGCTCAACTGTAAAGAGGTCACTAATAAAGTATTTGAATAAGCTCCACAAAAAAATCTTTGGTACTTAGTATGCTCATTCTTCATGCTTGTAAACGTAATTTTTTATTAGAGAGGGAAAAGAAAATAATTAACAAGAAGCATCTGGAGAGGAACATTTGGCATGTGGTTCCCAAAATATAGCTAGGTAAGCCCTTTCTCCTGGTGGGACAATTTGGCTGGCTACATGCTCCCTCCCTAAACCTCCCATGCTGGAAATCAACTTTGGCTACCAAAAGCTGACATGATGTCGCTATGCATTTACTCTCCTGTCTACCAGAAAGGTACTTCAGGCTAAGCCAGCCATCTCTACCATGCTGAAGACTGCCAAACCCATTCTCTGACCTTTCAGCCTCAGAGGAAAATCCTAACTCTCTATTTCTACTTCACAGTTATGCACAACTCTCCTGTCTTCTAAGCTATAACTTCTTCACTCTGTACATAGAAGCATTTGCTTTAAATTTGGGTGACAGCTTGTGCCAGCCACATTTAGAATCATAGAATAGTTAGGGTTGGAAAGAACCTTAACATCATCTAGTTCCAACCCCTAGAAAACCTTTAGAAAGAAGGTGTCTGAGGCTTTCATTTTGCAGTGGCTTTTCTCTGCTTTATAGAAACTCTGCTTTTAAATTTAATTCTGCAGAAATACCTAAAAAGTACATTGTAACACCAGATTTCTAACTGCGTGAGACTCTGTTAGTCCCCCTCATTTTCCTCTCCTCTCTGCTAGCTTACAGAGGAGTAGCCTTCCCTGGCTGACTGCCCTTCTTCCCTGGATTTGAGAGGGGCCATCCAGGAGTTTTGCTTCCCCTTGGGATCTCAGCCATCAGACTATAGAGCCTATAAGGGCTTTGCTGACATAATTGTACTCCTAAAGTCCTGTGGAGCTGCAGTCACTCTTGACATGACAGATCTGAATCATGTTTCTGAACAGCAGGTTGGGCTGTCTGTTGGAAGGGAACTGTGGCAAGGTAGTGCCTTTACATGCTTCTTTGTACATAGTTACATGAATGCACCATTGTGGTAAGGACCTGGGCCAAATGAAATTTCTCAGAGGTATTTTTTTGGGAAATGCTGTACTGCTGTTCCAGCTGCTCAGAGAAGGGAAGTGTGGATCTCGGTGTAGTCACTTCAAGGTTGTAAAATGACATTTTCAGAACCAAGAGTTCATAGAAGATGAATCCAAGAAATGAACTTAAATCTTTAAGAGCAGGTGCTACTTCTACTAATTTCTTTCAAGTCTATCTTCTGTGTAGGCATGATATTGCTAGGGCTCAAATGTGAAAAAGAGGACTTAGGAGTCTCTTGCAACTAGTTGATAACACCAAATGTTGGAGGCTACAGTCCCTCTGTGATTATGGGCATCACTTTGAGCCTTTTGCCACTGACCAACATCTAGCTTTTTTTTTCAACTGGGTGCAAAGGCATTTTCTTTCCACCACAATATACCAGAAACTGAACTTGTTCCAGGCACATTATGGGAGCCATGCAAATGCTATTCAAAGACTGCAGCTTTCTCTCCCTTTATCTGTTATTATTATCTACTTGGCAGCACAACAATACTCTTGTGTTACTTAGTATATTAATTGCACTACTTTAAGGATGCCCCCCAGAGAGAGCCTGTTTGTGTCTTCAACCCCTGACCTTATGCCTGAAAAGTTTGTGGATTCATTCCCCACACAAAAAGGCTATTTCTGCTTCGTCTCTAGTGATAGTATATTCTACAGCTTTATACTGAACTACTGAGCACTGTACAGAGCAAGCTGGAGGATGCGTCCTTGACGAAAAGCTGTCATTCTTCTTTATCTTCTATTATCTTTCTAAACAGTTGAGGCACCTTAGCCAGCTCAGGGCAAATAAGCTGGCCTCGGGCAAACGGGGAGTCAGAGAAAGCCCTCATTGCAAAGAACTAGGTGTATTTTAAGGCTACTGCCTCATAAACAAACAGTGCTAGGCAAAACGGTCTGCTGGAGAGCACCCGGTGGAGATGAGGGAGTGACTGGAGCATCACATCCATGTCTGATGTCATCCCTAGTTGCTAAGCCTGAGAGGAGTGCAAGTCTTTTGCTATAATGCGAAGCATGGTAGAGTCCTGGCTGTTCAGACCTCTGAGGAAAGCCTCCAGAGTCTCTCCTGTCACATTCCCACAGACTGCAGCAGATGGATCCCATTGGAACTGCTGGAAGAAGTGGAAGCAGATGGGTGACCTTTTCTCACACTGGAAGTTAAAGGGAAGATTGATTCATGGTAGTTTTAAGGTCCTCAAGCATCTTTCTAACTATAGCAATCAGTGTAAGAAAGCATGACTCAATTGACTTCTTTCTAAGACAGAGTGTGTCAGTTGAGAACAAAACTTGATGGCACATCTGGCTGTGACAACAGAGCCGTGGGTCTTACCAGTCCTGTGTAGAGGTTCATCAGACTCCAAATTCTACCAAAACCCAGGAGGCAGAAAGGAAGATTCGCACTGGCTTCCATAGGATCCAGACACTAGAAATTGATAGGCACAGCGACCAAAGCCCCTGGGAGGCAGGTCCCTGGGGAATAGGCAGTCTGTGTGATTTGCACTCCAGCTGCATTGGTGGCTGTACCCCAGGAACTGCTCTGAGTTCAGAATGCTCTAATGTGGCTTCATTAAAGATAGAGTGAGGATAAAAAAGTCAAGTCACAGTGAATCTTCTTTCCTTATCTGACAAAAGTGAAATTCAGGAGCAGCTATGCACTATCTCCCATATGCGCTCTCTTATAGCTTCCTGCACGTAAGGCCTCAGCCTCAACGTAACGCTTTGCTGGCTTCTTGATTCTTCTGGCTCCTCTTTGCTCTGGCTTCCAGTCATTCTTTTTTTCTTGCAGTATATACCAACAGCCTTACAGTTCTTTCAGCTATACTGAAAGACACTGGCAGGACTTTATGTTCCTGGAAGAGACAGAAAATGTCCAGGTAACCCCATCACACCAGAAGTCTGGAATTAGTTTGAAAATAATTATTTAGCAAGCTTGCTAGTCGCAACTTACATCCCAGACTGACTGCAAATCGTGGAGCATGTTTTCAGAAACGCAGAAATGCATCTAATGTCAGAACACAGTGACCACTTGTTACTAAAATGGTTGAAAAGGTTGGAATTTTTTTGTAATTTTGGCAATTAATTCCATTACTTTATGCGCCGGCCTTTTTTTTGGCGACATGGACAGTGGGACTGAGTGTGCCCTCAGCAAGTCTGCTGATGATGCCAAGCTGTGTGGTACAGCTGGAGGGAAAGGATGATCTCGTAGGAGCCTTCCAGTATCTGAAGAGGGCCTACAGGGATGCTGGAAAGGGACTCTTCATTCCTACACCTGGGTTGGGGCAATCCCAGGCACAGCTACAGGTTGGGCAGAGAAGTGATCCAGAGCAGCCCTGCTGACAAGGACTTAGGGTTGTTGGTCGATGAGAAACTGAACATGACCCAGCTTCAGTGTGTGCTCGCAGCCCAGAAACCATCTGTGTGCTGGGCTGCATCAAAAGAAGCATGACCAGTGGGTCAAAAGAGGTGATCCTGCCCCTCTTACTCTTGTGAGACCCAACTTGGAGCACTGTGTGCAGTTCTGGTGTCCCCAACATAAGAACGACATGGAGCTGTTGGAGCAAGTCCAGAGAAGCCCATGAGGATGATCAGGGGCTGGAGCACCACCCTTATGAAGACAGGCTGAGGAAGTTGGGGTTGTTCAGCCTGGAGAAGAGAAGCTGCGTGGAGATCTCGTAGGAGCCTTCCA
>NW_009916752.1:0-43727 GCF_000696875.1 Nestor notabilis | reverse complement strand
GTTTGGACAGAGGCTTGGACGATATGGTCTAGTGTGAGATGTTCCTGCTCGTGGTAAGGGGGTTGGAACTAGATGATCTTAAGGTCCTTCCCAACACTAACCATTCTGTGATTCTCTGTAGAGGCTGACATCTTCTTATAAGCAAAGGTATGAGTCACATACATCCAAGAAACAAGTAAGAATCTACTGCAGCTGATTTTAATTAGTGTCAGTGCTCTATGACTTTTTCCCGAGTTTCACCTAGCCTTCCTGGGCTACATAACTATGAAAGCTAGGGGCATGTATGGTTTCACTGTTCCCACTGTTCACAATATCATGTCTCAGATTGTGCTAGTCTGTGCCATCACTGTTTGTTTGAGGCAAAACCAGTAGGGGCATAACTCAAACAATGCTAAGTCACTGAATCTCCTCCAAGCATTCGCACTGAACTCAATGTCAACAAGAATGAAAACCATCATATGACAACAATGAGAAAAGTCATGATGGATGACTACAGCAAGCAATAAAGGTTAAAAGAAAAAAACCCTGCAGCTTAATTGTTGGCAACAAATTGCAGAAATCAAGAAGAGTGAAATAGAGCAAGTCCTGCTGCATATGTTTGCTCTGGGACAGGCTATTCAGCAGGGCAAATCTATCGGCCATGAGCTCTGCAGAGCCTCCAGCACTGACCAAGGACTTCCTCAAGGTGTTGAAGGTTTCATGTCGATGCATTGAGTTGGAGGCATTTTCTAGTCTTACCTGGCAACCAGATGCTCCTTCTAAATAGAATCAGGCTATCATTCAGGCTTTTAAACAGACCACTTCAAGGAATTGTTTTTACAGAAAATATACACATACGGAAGACCAGGGCCTGTGTGTAAACTAGAGAACTGAGTGTAAACATACTGTATTTGGCACCTAATAAAAACATATTTTTGGATATGAGAGGCAACTCTTACCATTTTTTCTCATTGATTCACATGATCCTAAAATCTCAGTATCTGAAGTTCCTGTCCGTTGTTTCATCTTTTCATAGGCAATTTTAACAATAAAATCCTTTGGCTCAGCTTTTCATGTATTTATTGCAGTCTCAAAGAACAGTGAGGATTTACTACACCTTCCCAATGCTTTAGGTGGATAAAAAGTCTTCAGACGTATCGTTGCATGACACAGACTGCAAAGAACTGCAAAAAGGGTCAGAGGAATTAAGCCTTTTTATTGACTAGCTGAGATAGGACCCAAAAGCTGCGTCTACTGCTTGTGGCAAAGGATGACGCTAACATGGCTACTATTGCCTTGTTAGAAGCATCAACAGTAAGAACCCTCCCACACTCCCAAATTGATCTTTCAGGCTTATATGGCTTTTCTAGAGATTTCTTCTGTACTTGCTTGTCTATTCTTTAGTTCATGACATCAAGTAAATTTCCACCAGTTCTTTCCACAGGAAGGAGTTCCCCTTTGGTAAAGTAATGCTAAGAGCAGGGTGGCTCAGCCACATGGACAAGAAATGAAACACATAAGAAAGAAATTGTAGTGTATGACTGATGGAACAATAGCAAGGTTCATGCTTGTTACTGCGTGTGATAGGTTTCTGCTGTAACCTGTTGAGCAACAACTGATTTTTTACATAATTTGAAAATCAAGGCTTTCTTACAGAGCTTATAAATAAACTCTAGGTAAAATTTCTTATGTAGCAACATGTCAGGGGGAAGAATGTGAAACAGCATAGCATGGAAGTAGCCAAATTTCTCAAATTTACTGCATGAGCTAGAGAAATACATACAGATAAACCACAGTGAAGCCAGGCCAAATAGCCTGGAAGCAGTATTTTCACTTCCTGCAAATAAATACAATTAAAATCTCAAAGAAGTGAGACTGTGGGACATAGTTCAGCTTGTCTGACTCTCATTGAGGTTAAGCAAACTCCTGAGTTCCTGCATCAGCAAATTCAGATGATCAAGCTCCATGAGAAAAAAATTTGGGTCACTAGCTGTACTGGATGTAAAAGAGTTACAGAGGTAAAAGAAGGCTATAAAATGCAGATTTTGCTAGATACCACTGGCATTGTCCCAGCCACTCCCTCTCAGCCTAGTGTTTTTGACGTTTATAGCAAAATTTAAATGCTGTGCTTTTGAAAGAATCTGTATTTCATATCAGTTTCCATCTGACCAGTCTTGCAGTTGGCCATTCACCGAAATGGCATTAAACAAAGGCTTTTGTTTAGTAGCAGGTTGAGTGTACACAGCTGAAGAAGGTGGATTGAACTAGTCTGACTGAAGCTCACACAGTCTTTTCTGGTGACAGGAATGGGAGAACAAGGGGGAGTTTGGGGTCACTGAAAAGCAGCTTGGCACCTTAATACCTTCAGAATCATAGCTAATTCTTTAGCATGTGTCTGTCTACAGCAGAAGTCACCAAGAGGTCTCATGCAAACATGAAAACACTGCTTTTAGTGTGACTTTTTGGGACAAGTGCTGTGCTTAGGGAGTGCTTCTGATGGGGCAGAAATGCTGGGGATAAGACGTCTGGGCTTTGAGCGGAATTGGAAGAGGTGAGAGCCACTCACCTCGTGACATCCTTTACTCAAAATGTCATTCTTTTTTCAAAAGGTAGAAACTTCCATCAGTTGCCACCAAAATTGTCATGGAAGAAACTACTCTTGTACCTCAATAAAGCAAAACTTAAATCCAACCCAAAGAAAGCAGAGAACTCTGTTCCCATACTTGTGTCCATCCTAAAGACAGGACCCAAAAATATTGATGGCATGACATGTAATCATAAATGTTGTTTTACACACCAAAGTGTCCTTTCAGGCTTACCTGCGTGTACGGTGCTACCACATGAAAAGCTGTTATGTTCCCAGATTTTTCAAATGCCAGGTGGTGTATTTAGAAAGACAGGAGATGTCAGAGCATAGGGCCAGGTTCTTGAGGGTGTTAAAGCGCTTGGTTCACATCAGCCAGGTTCTAAATTGACAAAAGTTCATAAAAAGACATGGTATCCTATGCCCTACTCTTCAGCTGTTGAGCACAACTACCCAGCTGCTTCCCAAAATTGTCTAAAAGTCCTGATGTTGCTGAATTGTCGAAGTCTGCTTTTTTTCCTGGACCCCAATGTCACTCTCAAGCTGTACACTCTCCTGTTAGCTGATGTGCAGAAACCCTTACCCTATCTCAAGCCTTCTCCAAATGCACATGAAAAGCACTCAGGAAGAGGGTTCTGGGAGTTGTTACGTATCTTGTGCCTCAACCTATCCAGTGGTAATGGTGCTTGTCTATGATACAAATTATTTGTGAAGTCCCCTGTCTTTCTGGAGAGAAGATCTAAGTCTGTGGGTGACTTGACACCAGAGTCAGAGTAGCTGGTGATAAAGCAGGCTATGGACATGCCTGAACAGGCCAGTTAACCTCCATATTTCAGCTTGTTCATGTATTCCCCACCCAGATTTGGGCAGAAGGATTTGAATTTATCTGCATCTGTTAATGCATGACCAAGCAGAGACAGCTAGGACATGCCCAGAACCATTTTTGGCCAACCTCAGAGGACATGTGAGAAAACAGAAATGCATTTCCAAGGAGAAGAAAAGGAAAGAAAGACTTTCATCTGACTAGAAATACCACAGCTGAGACTATTTTTCATTTTAGATAGTACCCAAGGTAGTAACCTGAGAAGAGATTGGTTTGCAAGGACTATCCAAGACAAGATCAGTCTGATTTTACAACCCCACAACCCCTTCACTTACAGAGACGGAAGGGTTTGTAATAATGGGTATTGTATTTGACTAAACCGAACCAGCTCTAATAAACCCAACTCATAACGGAGCACAGGAACCCTCCTGCACGTCTGAACTTGCAGAAAAGGAGAAGAGATTGGTTTGCAAGGACTATCCAAGACAAGATCAGTCTGATTTTACAACCCCACAACCCCTTCACTTACAGAGACAGCAGGGTTTGTAATAAGGGGTATTGTATTTGACTAAACCGAACCAGATCTAATAACCCAACTCATATTGGAGCACAGGAACCCTCCTGCACGTCTGAACTTGCAGAAAACTCTGAGCAACAAGCCAAAAAATACCTGTAGTGGGAGTAACTGATTGATGAATAGGCTCCTTGTCTGTCATATGTCTACATATGTGCATAGTGGTGTGTGACTCAGAAGAGAAAACCCCCTGCAGAAATATATTGCTTCACACCATGCGGCTGGAAGTTCAGCATAGTCCCTAGCATTGTGCTTCTATTGGTCAGGGACAAGGGGTAGGTTATTGTCCTGGATGCAGCAAGAAAGGTGATGTCAGTAAGCCTTTGCCAACCTTCAGGCTTTAGGTTTTGGGATCTTATCTCGGTGGAAATACCTGGTGCTAAATCACTTTACAGTTCTTCTTAAAATGCATTTGAAAGTTGGTCAAAACCACAAAGAATAAAAGAAGTTGTTTTGGGGATGATAGGTTATATTTTTACAGCTTGCATGTAAAACGTCCTTAATTTTTGTCTCTCCCACCTGTTGGGCTTCTCCTTAGGAAACCTCCTGGATGAGTGCCTTTTACGGTCAGTGAAGGGCCTATAAGTGATTGCTTTTGGCTGTAAGGAGAACTAATATTCATTAAATTGTTAGGAAAAGCAATTGCAGTGCAGACCTGATGGACAGGTTTGGATGTTTTCTGTTACCCGAGTCACGCATCTCGATACACTGCTTACAGTTGTACCTCATCTTAAAGAGCTTGCAACCCTCAGGCTAGCACTGAGGTCCTGGGAAGACAGTGGAGATTCTTCCTTTGGAACTGTCTCCTGCTTTGAGTTTCTGGTTTCTACTGGGTGGTTCTTAGAACAGGAGGTTTCATTTCATGTCCTGCACAGGTGCCTTCTAAGCCATCCTTTTTGTGCTTCTACAGCTTCTGAATTTCTTTTTTACCTTTCTGGGATTACATTGAGCCTGTAAGTCTCTTTCACAGCTACCTCTTAGCACAAAGGTTCCTGCATGCCTCAGTGCAGTAGGATTAGTTTCACTTTAGCCATCTCCGGGCAAGCTTGACCACCCTACTGAACAGTGGCCTCAAGATGCGTACAAAAGGCTCTTGCTTTCCTACCACCTCATATTGTGAGGTCTGCCTCACAGTAGGCACATTGCTTTGTATCAAAGTCTGCTTTGAGAAGCCCATTTTTATGATAAATGAGCTAATCTCTTCCAAAAGTAGGAATATGTCTAACACCCGGACTGAAGAAACAGCAGCTCAACGATATGATTAAATTGGCAGATGTCTGCTTAGATTGCTATGGACTTGTGATTGGTTTCTGTGGTCTTTACACTAGTATGATCTGCTCAGGACAAAGGTCATGACAGTGTGTGTGTGGCTGTCTGCTGTACCTGTTCACTAAATGCAGAAAGCATGGCAGGAAATTTCCTGTACTTTGCCAACCCATCATAAGCTCCTCGTGGCTTTCTTCAACTTTCATTATGTCCAAATCTTCTCATCTTTTTTCCCTCCAAGGGCTCCATTGGGTGCACCATTCCCCCCAACCCCTCTTCAAAGAGTTTCTGCATCACGGCTCTCAAGTTTCTCCCACTGTTAGGCTGAACTAGTGCACTTTTTCTGGAGTTTCTGGATAGAAAGCTTCCCTCACATAGACCAGGACCCCAGTTCTGTGTGTGCCACAAGATGTCACTCATGTCAGGAGGTTGTCATTGATTGACATGTCCAAGGTATGAATTTTTTATCTTACAAAATACCTTACAGCAACCAGTTCTAGATGCAAGGAGTGGAGACTGGGACAAATAGCATGGGCAATCAGAAGGTTTTATTACAAAGAGCAGTAGAATATGAGATGTTAATCTGAAAAAAACTTTCTTTCTAAATAGAGGCAAAAACTGTATAAAAGTGGTTTCCCTGTGTCTAGAATTCTGACATCTGTAAACCACTCAGTTCAATTACTGAAAAAGGTAAGGATCAAAGTAATTTCTGCAGAATCTTCCTTCAGGCTAAATGGAAAGACCAAAACAAGTAAAATCAACAGAACATTCACCAGTAGCAGATTATTCTCCTAATCTTGGATTTCTTAAGAGGAATCTGTGGCCATGAATACACATTTCAGGAGTTTACCTTTACACAAAGCTCTCACTGGAATGTATGTCATGGGTTTTCAGAAAGATGGATGGTCAGGGTTAACAATTGCACAGTACCTCCCTTGTTAGGAAAAGCACTTTATCTGCAGTTTCTGATCCACACTGACCCCAAGCTCTTTTGAAGTGTGGGCCAGAAAGGGTCATTCTGATCTACTGCAGTTTGGGATTTGCTTATTCCTCATTCTTTATATGATTTTCATTGCCCTCCCAGAAATAACCAAATCTCTTGTCCTCTTCATCCTCTACAAATGCTTGTCGATACCTTCTGAACCATTACCTCTTCTGGCACATATCTAATTTCAGATGGAAGGTGGGGAGCAGGGTGATTTGTATTCTGCAAGGGCATACTCATCTGGAAAGAAGAAAGGAAGATGACATTTTTATGAATGAGAAATCATTCTGACCCCAGTTCGTGTGCACTTGTGATTAATACATTATGAACCAGAAAACATTTGGTAGATGTTGTGGTAGTATTCCAGTTGTCAAGGCACTCAGTTGCAGGAGTGCATAGTCAGAACCCAGTGCACTCCTCTGACTATGCTTGACAGGACACACCACTGCCAAGACCAGGAAAGACGTGGATCAGGTGGCAGAACATGCACTCCAGCATCATTTCTCTGGACACTGCTGCTAATCTGTTAGGATGCAGTTCCCAAAGGTTGTGCCAAGCTTGAGAAAAGCAGAGGGAAACTTGAGACACAGTTTTGACAATTGGGTAATGTCTGATGCAATTGTAATTCCGTGAGGCCAGATTAAGAAAGGTGGTCAGACACTTAACTTTCTAGTTAGGTGCTTAAACTCCTTTTGAGTTCAGTGGAACTGTCATTCCTACTTAAGTATTTAAATTCCATGAAGGAAGAGTTCCTCGACTGCAGCCTTCTATGGCAATATAAAGCAAAAATATGAGATAACCTACGTCAGAAAAGACAGGGCCACTACTGCCTTTGAGTTATTTATTTTAACCATAATGCTCAAGCTGTGGAAAGAAAGTGGAATCACACTTCTTTATGTACGTAGTTTGTCGGAAAACAACTCCCAACATACCACTTTCTAATCTGCTTTATGTTGAAATGCAGCCAAAAGAGAAAAGGTGGGGGCAGAAACTGTGTTCTCCAAACCCTTTGTAATTTGATAATCAAAACCAGCAGAATTGCTAGCTTGCTCTCCACTTGTCTCTCCTGAGAAAAAAAGGCAGCAACTGCAGTAAAGGGAAGAGAGGTTCGCACAGAGAGAGCAAGGGAAAACCCACTGTCCGCACCTTGCAAATACTGAGGTCAATATTTTGATTTCACTGGTTTTGCTCAGACCTACTAAGGTCACCTACCTGTTTCGTAGTAGTCGTACATATGTACTGGCACTGGTTTGATATCTGAGATAGGCAGGCTTTGCTCCACACTGAAGGAGAAGTTGATTTCCTTCTGGGAAACCTGGAAATGGCAAGACAAGACAATGCATCAGACTTTTTCTTCTTGTATCTACCCCTGAGGCTAAGGTTGAAGAAGGCATTTCTGGGTCAGGCTGTGTGACAAAGTGCCATTCTCAGTTCTCTCCAGATTGTAAACTTGATATCAAATCAGATAATTGTTTAAAAGCTGCTGTTATGTAAGTTTTGACGCTAAAATTGTGTGCTCTTTTCTTTCTTCCTTTTTGTATTTCTATTGCCAATTATCCCAGCCATTCCCTGGTTACTGCAGCTTTCAGCACGTCAGCATTCATCGTGCCATTGAAAGTTGCCATTAGTTTCTTCAGTTGCCTTTTCCCAGCTAAAATCACCTTCAGCGTCCCTATGAATCTTCTCCTCACTTTTCTTTCTGTAATCACTTTGAGCTCAAGATCCCCATTTTCCCCTGTGGTTCTGTTCCTCAGTTCACACTCTTGCAGCTAAATGTCCCAAACTTTTCTCTAGCCTCATCTTCTTCAGCTTCTCAAACTTTCTCTTGTGTGCCCCTGCTCTCTTCACCCTTTGTCCTTGCTTTGACCTTGCTGACCACTTCATGGGAATGGAGCCATGGACAGGGGCTCTGGAGAATTTTCTGCATCACTGATGCCCTGCTGAGTAAACTTTTCACATCTCAAAATCCCAGCTTCTCTGTGAATTCAGAACACTGACTACAATTTCTTTACTAGATTCTTGGAGGCCAGCTAATAAAAATTACTATTTGAGAGGTAGATACTGTTACTATTTCATTTTGCTTCCTCTCTCCTTCTCTTCTTGGTATTTTAAGATCCCTTGTGTTCTGATTTTCATCTTTCTCCTCTCTCATTCCCTTTATCAATGTCACTGATGTGGAAGTACTATTCTTTCATACAGAAGTCTCTCTAAAAGGGAGGGGATGACACTGAGTCCCTGTAAAACACTCTCAGATTAACTGATGAGAAGCATCTCTTAGGGGCTGAGGAATATTATGTGGACTGGGAACTTTTGCAATATGGACTGCAACTTAGCTATGTTTGTGAAATGATACTTAATCATAGAGCATTCTTCACAAAAAGCAATAAATGCTTATCTCTTCACTGTCGACTACAACTACTCTGCATATATAGATTTGATGTTGGATTGAATGAAATCCCTTTACATCTTTAAGACACGTGTATTGCTAATCTGCTGTTAATGAGATAGACTTTTTTAAATCTGGGAGCCTGTTTTAAACTTCCAATTTAATGAAACCAAAAAGAAACCTCTCAAACTTACCTTCTGAAGGTAGAAAAAGATGTGGTTGTTCTTGATGTCTACACGATCCACAACAGAATTCTGGTACCGGAGCTTTAAATAAGGCAAATAATACCATTGTTAACATAGGAGACTTGCCAAGGACACTTAGAATTAAGTATTCCATAGCAAAACATGTTTAAAGTGGCTGTCATCCTCCTCCTGTGCCGCTCTGACATCTCTTGGCCGAAATAAGAAACGCAAGCCGAGTATTTTCACAACAGGCCAAGTGCAAAGCAACCACAACGATGAACAGTTTTACCAGTCAGCTTTGGTGCATGTGACTTCAAGCATTAACTTGAATGCTCTAATTTCAGTGAGAATTTACACTTACAAGACATTTCTGCAGCTCAAGCTGACTCACTTTCTCGTCCATTGTATATTTGAAAATAACCCAAATGTTTAAAAAAAAAATTAGAAAAGCATATGAGCAAAATTATTTTCCTATAAAAATACACAAAACCAAAATAGTCCAAACTTTAAAACCAGCTATTTTTTCCCCAGGTACCTGTGAAAAGGAATAGGATGCCAGTGTAACATCTCCATGGAAAGATCTTCCAAAGAAAAGTTATGAATCTTATATAGTTCTAGCCAAAAAAAGGAATTCAGGCCTGAAGGCTGAATGATTATAAGTGTACCAAGCTATGAGCAGAATCTCCAATCAACTGCATTCTTCTTTTTGACTACTTGGAGAATATAGCTCATGGCTTGAAGCTAATGCATCTGTTGCAGAAACTAAATTGCAGTAGGAACTGAAACATGGTGCTTATCACTGCAATTTAACTACGGAAAAGGTATTTCTTACATAGATTCTGTTAGGTTGTGTCATTAAAGACTTATACATCCAAACACTAAGGAGGTCAGGGAAACCCCAATAACCTGAGCAGAGCTTCTGGAGCACCCTGACCCAGCTCCCCTGAGGGCTGCCACAGGGCAGTCACCAACCCCATTGTCAGGAAGAGCCACCAGCTGAGTCAACAGCAGACTATGCCTGGATCACCTTAAAGGCTTAAGGAAAATGCTGCCTATGGGGACACAGGTCTGAGCACAGGATGCTAGGACTCAAGAGTTATTAGCAGATGTTTAGGGGAAAGAATCAGAAGTAACAAAGGGAGGAAAATGGGATAAAAGGGTCTGGTTCCACATAAACAAGTTGTTGGTCAGCACACTTATCTGGCTATGCCCTATACCTGGTCACCACAGTCTCTCCCATCTTCTTATTAAACTGTTCCTGGCTTTTTCCCTGGGTGCAGGACTCTGTTCTGTGTGCACATGTATGTATGGAGTGCCAGCTATGGGAGAGCTGACAACAGACCACATGAACTGTGTGAGCAGGGTGCTAGCATCTTGAGACACCAGACATCAGGCTTTTGTGTGGATGTGCACATCAGTGGGTGGTTGTTAGTGACTATCAAGCTGCACTAGTTGTTGGGTGAGCCAAGTGACTTGGTAGCCAGCTACTGAAGCAGGCATAAGTCTTGGCCAAATATTGAAGATACCAGAGGATCTGATTTGGCACTGGAGGGACTAGGAGGCCTTGGAAGCAGAAGCTGGCCAGGCTATTGGGCTTGACCAGCTAGCAGAGACTCCTTTGTGTTTGTTTGGGTGCGTTCATGTGTCTGCATGAGGCAACTGTGAGACCAAGCCCAGCTGCTGCAGGGACTGCACGTTTAGTGTTTGCTGGAGATACCTTATGGATATGTTAGCTGTTCACCGGAGATACCCACCATGCACACATTTGAGTGCTGGGGGGCACTCTACTTCCTGCCACTAGAGTGCTGCTGTGGCCTTGAGAGTGCATATGTCCAGGGGCCCTCAACTGGGTAGAGTAAGGATCCAGGGGCAGCTACTGGGCAGATTGGGTGTCTGAGGTTAGCTGCCAGAAGGGCCACATTGTGTATTTGCATGTACATATGTACACGGGTATACATTCATACACATATGTATGTGTGTGTGCATATTTATATTTCCCACAGATTTCAGTCTGGTTAGACAGGGAAGGAAACACAATAAGGTCATTTGTGCTGTGTTTGTGTAAATGCTCTCTTTCTTGTCTCTGTTAATCTGTATGGCCAGCCTTGTGTATATATATATATATGTATTCATGTATGTAGATATGTATACAGATATGTAGACGTATGTGATGTGCCTGTCTGCCTATTGAGAATACACAGCCTTGCTGTTGGATGGACCTAGGGATATGAAGCTGCAGCAGTCTCACATCTATTGGGCTACTGGATTTGGCAGCTCCCAACAGGTTTGTCTTCAATAGATGAACAGTTACATGTCTGATACACAGAATATGTGACAGAAGGCTGTACCCAGGGACTTTGCAGAATTCCCGTGGGGCTCCAGCTTGCTAACCAGAGACTATGTTTATCTATTTCCTATGTTTTCAGGGTTTACCATTCACTTTGCTCCCATTCTTTACCTTTTCTAGGGAAGATCTTACAGGAACAAAACCCGAGAGCATCTTCACATTAATAATAGCCATATTGGAGACTTTGCGGTTTCCTGTGTAACTAAGAAGAGAAAAGTTCTGTTAGTCTCGTTTGCAAATGGAAAGGAGGCCAGTGAACGACATTTTCAGCTCCCAGTGATCCTTTTTGTCTTCCTGCAGCAGTAGCAGTTAACTGCCTGTACTTAAATCCTTCCTTTGATGCTTTAACAAACTATGAATGCAAAGGGGTAGGTCAATAAGAGGAAGTTACCTGGCGGAGATGACAAGGTCAAACTTTGGTGGGACGTTGCTTGTGCAAGATACATTGGCCAGCAGTATGGAGAGAGAAAATCCTGCAACTTTTTTTGGCAAATGGATGTTGTATCTCAGTGTGGTCTAAAAGAGATGGGAAGTGCGAGATGGGAAATGCAAGATGGTCACAAACTTACAGGCTTTTGTGGCTCTAGCATGAGGTATGGAGAGGAATGAGATACAGCCTGTTTAGTTCTGAGAGGGGTGGTGCTGAGTTTCCAGCTTGCTTACCTGCAGATAGACACAGCCAGTGCCATTCACTTCCACACTGTAATTCCCTGGAATAGCAGGTAAGGAAGCCTGCTGCAGTAAGAAGCGGTTCTTGTCATTCACCTGGAAAGTCTTACTGGGGGATTCCATGAAGTTGACTTTGACTGTGTTAAGACTTGTTTTAGAGAAGGTGAGGTATCCATACTGGGCTAAAGCTTGGAGAGCAACAACAGTGTCCTGAAAAGAACAATATGATTCCTAATTAGATACCCAGCTGTAAGATGGTGCATGGGATTAGCACAGCTCCTATTTCCCTGATGCTTTGTCAGTGCTCATAAATGGAAGGGGGACTTTGCAAAGAGCTAAGGAGAGATGATACAAATTCTGGGGCAACCACACTCAGTTGTTACCTGGCTGGAAGAGAAACCGCCATATGGGTTCTGTTGTTTGACAAGCCAGTGCACAATGTGAGAAGTGTAAGATAAATCTTCTGGAGTGAGTTTTGCTTTATTGAGCAAAGCCAGAAGCACATAGCTGGTCATTTCAATCTCAGCAGAAGGGGCACGGGAATAGAAGACAGGTGAATGTTCTGCTGGTGGCTTGTTTTCTCTCTGCCAATGAACTGAACCACCTGAAAACAGAAAAGTGGGATGTACAGAGCATGGAAAATTTTCTTGCTGGTTAATTCACTACAGCATCAATTGGGAGATAGGCAAACAATTCCCTCGCTGCCTTTACCAGAAGTTTTTTCAGCCATCAGTGTCCTGAACTGGAAAAATTTTAGTTCCAGGACAGAAAACAGAAAGGGATGGAAAGGAAATTAATAAAAGGAGGCTGCATAGGTCAAAGAGTGGTTGAAGTGAAGGCAGTGCCACAGATGCTAAAGCAGTAGCAGACTGGAGCACATGACACAGTCAAGGGAACTGAGTTTGTTCAGTGTGTAGAAGAGGCGGCTAATTGAGAAACCAGGCAGTCTTCACTACCTTGGACTGAGACTTCCAGAGTTCTTCCCCTCTATTTCATAATTCTGAGAAAATCAGGCTGCAGCTCCATCTTTGGTGAAGCAAAAGGAGACCGAGAAGTTCACAGAGATAAATTCAGCAGCAGAGCAGGCATGACATGGGAAGGGAGCAGCATGAGTGAGAAAACTGTATTCAAATAGATTACATCATACCACCGGCCATTCCATCAGCTGTATGGCCTGTATCATGGTCATACTGTACTTACCATCTCTGGTAGCTGTCTTGTCCAGCTTCTCAAGGAAGAATTGGCATCTTTTCTCTTTGTCAGCTAAGCCATAAGCATAGGCAAAGAGGGCCTGGTTATACAGGTTGTGGACCCCATTGCTAAATGCGGTCTCCAAACAGTTCATTCCATTCTGGACAACAGGATGCTAATAATGCAGAACATAATAGGGTTGTCAGGTGCTTGGATTTGTGTCTCAGCTTCTCTTTAAATACTTCCACCAATGCTTAATTAATTAGTTGCCATAACCGACCCTTTATGCTAAGAATTGACATGATTCATGGCATGTTTAAGAGCTTACATTGTGTATCCTATAAAAAATGCCCTTCTGATGGTACTACCTTCTTTCTTTGTTTATTTAGAGGCAGCATGGCTGGACTAACAGAGCACTGTTTCTTTTCCTGACCTGGACGCTGGATGGAGTAGGCAAATTCAGTCTGGATTTTGCACCTACACAGACTACCAACTGGATTCCTCATGGATTTTTCAAATTAATCCGTAGGAACTGATTTGTAACACTCATCAAATACTTATGGCAACTGCAGGTTCTGGCAATAGATTTCCTCAAATGACCCTAATGTCCAACAATTAGTATTTACCAAGAACAATTTCATTGTTCAAGAATACAGATGTGAGGACTATGACTCGTGCACCGTTTGACAACTGGCTGACTGGACTAATAGAGCATAACATCATCAAAGACCTACCGCAGCAGAGTGTCCAGCCTCCAGCAGTGCTGCTACAATGTAGGCTGTGAGTGAGTATTCATCCTCTTCTCCACCCTGAAGGAAAAACAAGCAAAGAAATGGTCAGTACAGAAAGAAATAAAATATTATTTAATTCATAGTAATTAATTCAGATACCAGTTAGATTTGAGATCAGAAGTAATTTCTGTATCCCTGTGTGCACAGGAACAAGAAAGATCAAGTTGACTCAGGATAAAGCCAAAATTATTTCATACGTTTTCTTGGCTTTTGAACATATGCAATAAAGCACATTATAGCCTGTAGCTGAACACATAATGCAATAGTAGCAAATAAAACCTGAGACTTCTAACTCAGAAAGTTCTACTTGTTTCTATCACATTGTCAATAGCAGACATAAGAATCATACCCTGCTTGTGCGTGAGACACACAAGAGAATAGTACCAGGAAGAGCAGCGTATGGTCATAAGCTTGTGTCTGGAAGACAGGATCCAGATCAAAACCAGTGGCAGGACTAGAAGTGTGGGACTATACTTGTCTCAGTTACCTTCAGAGCATTGTTAAAATGTGAGCCAGCATTTTCAAAGCAGCCATCTGGCTTCTGCTTGCTTGCCAGCCAGATCAAAGCTTGAGACTGGACGTTGTCATCAATGTAGATGTAGCGTTTGGCTTGTTCAAATGACTTGTACACAAAGGCAGTGAGCCTGAAGGTGAATCAGAAACAGAAAGCAGGTAAGATGTGAACAAGCTCAAGAAGGTTTACCAGCAACTGGATGTGCAAAAAAAATTACATTAAATAAACTCTATAATGTCTGAGGTAAAAGAAACAAGTGTTTTGTAAGTTTAAATAAATAAGACAGTTAAAAATTGACCTGTGTTTTTTCCATTACTGTGCTTGAAACCGTTCTTTCAGAGCAAGGGTAAAGTATAGACACAGCTTGATGATTGATGATAGTAATTTCTAATTTTAATTAATAGAATTATGAATTAAACTAGGTGTGAAGGTACCTCTGGAAGTCTCCAGTCCAATCACTTGCTTGAACTAGAGACAACCTAGTCCTTTGTCCAATCATGTTGTGAAAATCTCCAGGGATATATACCCACATCCTCTCTGGGCATTTGTCTCAGTGCTGTAGCCTTCTCTTGGGGAAAACTGGTTTTTTTTCCTTCTACCCAGTTGGAGTTTTCCCTGTTGCAACTTGAGTAAAGACAAACTCTTATTCTTTCTCTGTGCACCCCTGAAAAGAGTCTATTTGTCTTTTCTACAGTCCTCATCTAGGTAGTAGAAAGTTTTACCCAGGTTCCCATTACTCTCCTCTTCTATAGGCTGAACAAACCCAGTTCCTTCAACCTCTCCTTGAATATTGCTCTAGCCCCCAATCATCTTATCCTTTTGTTGCACTCTCTCTGGTTTATTAATCCCTCCTTTACTAGGGAATCCAAATTAGTTGAGTTTTGTCCATTTGGTCTATTAAAAATAACTACTTAATATTGATCATTTTTCGAAGCCTAAGGATCCTGCACTAAGGAAATAGAAAGCAACATCACTTACCATACACTCCCTTCAGTATCTCGTGACCCAAAAGAGCTGTAGGATCCATCCAGGTGTTTGTATGATAGCTGTTTTTGGTACCCTAAAAACACAATAAAGAAAACATATTTCTAATTGCAGAAAAGAACGAGTTCTGCCATTCATTCAACTGAAGGAGTAAGACTTTTTAATTTACTCTTAAGTAATGTATGTCTGGTGAATAATGTCAGCTACTATGAATTCTGGGTGCTTTTGGTCCTGGAAGTATGACATGCTTCTTTGGGGTGCTGTCATTGCACACTTCAATGCAATAAGTGTGGTGCTAGAATTCATAGATGAGTGTTCACCATGTAGACCTTTAGAGTCTAATGCACACAATCACAACATTAAATGGAAAAATCTGAAACCTTCTCACCTGCAGATAAATATCCAGTACCCTTGAGTCTAATCTCTTCAGTCAGCTGCCCAGTCTTATTCAGATAATCCAGGGCATAGATGTTGGGTGTGAACAAAGCCATGTTCTGTTCTCCACAACCATAAGGCATATGGAGGAGGTTCTCCATGTTTCTCAAGGCTGTACCCAAAATGTCTCCTGAAGAATGAAAGATGTAAGAAGTCATTTCAGTTCAAACGTGTCTTTCTTACACAGTATTATACACCAATACTGGCTGGCATGGGTTCTGAGAAACAGCTATGATCTCATAGAAGGATTAGATTTTTCCCTGCCCTTTACAACCTGCTTCCCATTTTGTGTGCACGTGTGAGAACAATGTGTGGGGTATGATGCTCCTGGGCTACAGAGGCTGTATTGCACAGTATCAGCACACCGCACACTGACCCAGGCATGCAGAACAACTGTATTTAGAAAGCACTCTGAGTTCAGAACCTCATAAAATTGTAGTTGAAGAGAACTGTCAGTCTGAATAACGACCTTGTGATTAGTAGAGTTGTTTGGGACCTGAAAGTCTTGTTCTGTGGGAACTTACCAACCGATGTGGTTTTCATTATGCAAAAGCATAAATTTGAAATGATGCAGTCAGCAAAGTTCTGATGTATTCTTTCCAAGAAATCAAAATAATTTTTTTCAAAGAAGTCTGCCTTTTCTACTTTTTCAGTTGAATTAACTCTTTTACTATAGAGAATGGGATGTGCTAATATAATATAATCTGAAATGCAATATTAAATTGAAGTAATTTGAGTATTTTGTCCTCTATTGATATGACAGAATTGCGAAGTAGGAAACAACTAGAGAAATTCCATTTACTTTTGGGTTTTAGTCCAGGTACTAAACTTACCAATGACAGAAAAATAAGCTCTGGCTGATCCCTGCACTAGATTTCTTGGCAGGCTGAGAGACACCGGTTCAGAAATCGTTACGCCTGATGAGAGAATGTAACAAGAATAACTATTAAAATCATCTTTTTTCTAGAAGTCTGTGCTTTGTAAGCATTACTACAGTGACTCTTACAATCTGCAGCCTGGGTAAAGAAAATGCTGCAGCGACTTGCCCAATGAGTGTCTTTCAGAGTTACTCATTGCAAGGTATCTCTGAAAAGCCTGAATGGTAGCCCAGCACCTTGAGCCTGAAACCCTCTTTCCTCCTCTGGAAAGGCCTCTGGTTTTGTAAGACAAAACCTGCAAGACAGTGAAGCAGTTCCACTGACTGCCTGGAACAAATGAATGAACTTGCCTTACCTTTTGTACAGATGAGGGAGCTCTGAGTCAATTCCTTTTTAATGCCTTCAGGCTGTTTGATTGCAGGGAATTGGTCAGGAAGAGAAGAAAAATGTAGATCACTAAGAAGTCATGACAATTTAACGGTGTAAAAGAGTCTGCCCATGTTGCTATCCAGACAGTGCACCCCTTGAACACAGTCCTACCCTATCTCCACCAGGATATCTTTTGATCCATGGCTCCCTCTCTCTTTTACATGACACTCTGTCCAGAACAACTTCCTTCTTAGAAAGCAGTTATAAAATAGATATTGCCAGCATATAAGAGGGACTCTGTCCAACTAATCCTATGTGGGTTCTGCTTTTATATCTGCCCTCTACCCACCTCTACAGTATTAGAGTCACAGGTTAAAGGCATTTTTAGGTAAGGTATGGAATCTCCTCCATTCTGGCTACATCTCTACTGACATCTGTGGGGTGTCAGAGCATGTATACTAGTGATCCCAGGAAGGAGACAGTAGCAGGAAGACAGTGGATGCCACTGATTGTTGTGATTTACACTCTTATTTTCATGTGAAGCAGCCTACACAGCTCCACCTGTGACAGCTGACTTGCCTCCTGACACTAGCTAACTGCTTCTAACGCATAGCTATAGGAATCGCAGTTCCCACAGAGCAGATAGCACGTTCAGACTTCCTACTGTACCTCAACAAGCAGAGTTTGAATCAGGGTGTCCCTGTGAATTGTCTCCTCTTCTGGGAATGTGCTGTTTCCAGTAGCTCCAGCATTCAGTTTGGCCTCAGCAGTAATCGTGAATTTCACCTCACCTGGAAAGCCACCCACCAACCCAAGAAAAGAGTTATCTTCGATGTCTACAGCTAAGCCTGGTTTTCACGGCCTCTTCTAGGCTGATGAACTGCTGAGAAATGTATTCTCTCTGAAGGCAGCTCTGTAGAAACAAATTTCATGAAGGTTCCACATCTGTCCAGTAGTGGCAAGAAGTGGTTGATTGGGGCCCTAGTATGACGAATGAAATAAGGGTGATTCTGGCCAAAAAAAAGTGACAGTACTCACTATCAGTTTCCACCTCTTTTAGCCTTGTGCTGAGTTTTCTCTGGCCTAGGGCATTGTTGCAATAGTTATAGCTCTGCTGCATCTCTCCTTCTGATGGAATTTGGTAACTGAGGAACAACACTGAGGAGCAACCCTGTAGTGAACAGCTATGTAGGTGTTGCTCACTTCACCCCTTTGATCATTGCTAACTGGAAATCCAAAGCAGTTTTTACTTGGAAAAAAAATGCATTATCAGAGTTATGAGGGAGAAACAACAGCTTTTTTTTTTCAGCTCTGCAATATTATTTTGCTGCATATCCATTTTCATCTCACTGTAACTTTGCATCTTTCTCAGCAAGTTTGGAGGAAATCACTCACACTGACTACAGGATTTTAGAAACCACCTTTTAAAGAAAAGGTCCATCGGTGGTTCATTCTGAGAAGAATCTTTACTACTTAAAAGCTTTTTGTACTTCAGCTTCTGGGGCACTTATACATACATGCTGTTGTAACTGCTTTTTTTAAAAGACACTATTGACTTGAAGGCAGTGTGAAGTGAAACAGCTGTAAAACTGGGGAGGAGCAATGTCCTCTTTGCCTGTTGGGAATCCAATCCAAAATTATAAGCAATTTTTATTCTTATTAAATACACCTGCTTAGGTGCAAACATGTCAGCTGAAAGATCATGGGCACATGAAATTCTGCCAGTATTTCATACATAATGTGGGAAGTAAAGAGTTAGTCTTAAAATGGACAGGAAATCAAGTACCAAAAATTGGAAGAGATAAAACATCAGAACAATTCTCTGCTCATTCAGTGTGTCTAAGGGAGCTTTAGCAGAGATCCAGTATTAAATTCATGGAGCAATAAGTGGAGCTGTCCAGAAATGCCTGCCTGTGGGTTATTGATACTGCATTAAAGGGTGGGAGTAAGAGAAGAATAAAGATCAAACAGGGATATATCAGTGTAATGAAAAGACAAACTTACCGAGTTTTTGGGGGCTAACTGCCCAAATATAAGTTTTTCTTTCATTGGCACACACCTTTGCTGTGTTGCCCTCTGATGAAAGGATTTCTGCCTTGTAGTCACTCGACTTTGCCAGTATGGCGCTGACCTGAGACAAAGAAAGAAGGAGAAAGATTACAAACAAAGTAGGCTGCCCCTAAAGCTAGGCTGCAGAGCAAGGGAGACCTCCTAGAGAACCCATTTGTCGTCTGAATCTGTGGGCTGGTATCAGGACAGAAGGACAGGGCATTTCTCTCAGGAAGTGGCAAAGCTGTCTCTTTTCTGCCCACTGTCAGTAGCAGTTTCCCAGAAGTGTACCAAGGTCTCAGTGCCAATTAGTCAAGTCATCTTATAAGTTACTGCTACATAGGACATACTTAGCATGTATTGTGTTTTGCACAGCACAGTGCCCAAACTCCATGTTCTAGTTCCTCCTTTAGGAGCAAAAAGAAGTAGTAAATTATACAGGGATAAGGATCCAGTTCTTATCTCCGGTGGACCAGCCACAGTTATCATCAGCCACATTTTCCTAGTGTTATGACACAGGCATGTGTCCATGGAGGGAGTGTGAGAGAGTAGTGTATCAGGCTGAAGTGTAAGTTAGACACTTGTTTCTGCATTTCTAGTGCATTATGCAGGTGAATGCCAAGATGTTTGAGAAACAGATAAAACATATAGGAAGTAAAAGGAAACTTGATATACCTGGATGCATTTGTTGAGGTAATTGAAGACATTGGCTATTAAATTAAATTTTTCCCCTCGAATAACAGAGTATGGCAAGGTGAGATCCACAAAGAATGGTTGGAATGCTGTCAGTGAAACAGGTGAAGAGATGCCAAAACCAGCATCATCCTGCATGCAGAATGCGCTGGCTTTCCATTCTGTGATGGTGTCAGGAATGGTGTAAAAGACATCGACCTCTCCACTGGAACTGAGGAAAACAAGAAAAAGAGAATAAGAAATTACCTTTGGCATTTTAAAGGCAAATTATAGAATTGGCTCCCTAGTCGAGTAAGTACAAAAGTGTTTTCTTCTCACTTTCTGCAAGATACCTTTCTATATTTAAAAAAAACAAACCAAAAAGAAGCTGAAAGTAAAGATGAAGGTGCTGGTGAACTACATGTTGAAAAGGAATTGGAAGAATACTCAGCTTTTTAAATTTAGAAATACAATTTGTTTAAATACCCTAATCCCCAAACATATAGATTAGAACCAATGCATTTGGATTAATGCTACAGAACAGCCTTTGGATGCATAGTTAAGATGGAGATATTCTTATTGCAGATGCTGTGATAGCCTGGAAAGAGAACCTGCTGCTGAATTAAACACTGGATGAAACACAACAAGTTTTGCTCCTGCTTTCTCCAAAACAAATGCTTTTATTTTACTTTTAGCCCTTATTCTTTCTCCACAGCAGAAGGATGTGGGAAAGAGCACAGAACATATGTTATTCACACTTCAAGTAGGTTTGACACTGTGTACTAGGTTGGGATCTCAACAGTCATTGATCAATATGAGAAAAGGAGACCCAAATCTACAAAGCAGACATATGTTCCGTGGCTTCTGCCCAGAATTCATTTCAGCAACATGTATAAACTACTCAAAACCACACTGTAAGAAGTGAAGATAAAAATACTTACTTGGTATGAAGCAGATCCCAAATCCAGGTCTCAGGGAAGAATTTTCGAACAGTGTTAGCTCCAGAAAGAATCCTTGACTCATCTAGAATATTGCCTATGGTTAAAGTATAATATGACAAAGGTCACACCAGAAGAATCTGAACTGCTGTCAGACATGCTTAACACCATAAATGAACACTAAGTATCCTGTTTGAGCATTTTGCCATTCTTTTTCCCATAAGAAAGGAGAATTCTAACAGGTACAGAGTATATGAAGAAGCAATTTCTTATCTACTCCCTTTTCCCATGGGAAAATACTAGAAAATTTAGCTATTCCGTAGGACAATTCATTTCATACTGAAAGGTCCCACCATCCAGTCAGAAAGGCACGCTCCACGTCCTCTACCACTAGCTCTCTTTGATTTGCAAATGGACAACAGTAGCCAGCATGGTCATCAAAGCTTATAATGTTTTACAAACTTCTCTGAGAACTCAATCATTTTTATCTTGTTCAGTAGTTAAAACTGAATATCTAGTCCATTGGGGAAAATATGTTTTTTTTTCCATATAGTTTATCTACAGGTCTGATATTAGGAACCAAGGTTTGCTCTCCAGTTTTGCCATAGACTCACTTGTATGTCCAAAAAGTCATTTAGCATGGAGGTACCTCGGAGTTCCTAAGTAAGACAGAATTGACTCTGCTGCAAGGACTGTCAAAAAGAGGTTACTAGAAGCAAACTGGGACACAGACTAATTAAAAAAAGCCAAACAAACAACCCTCAACATGCTGGTTGTTATCTTATAAAGGCAACAGTTCTAAAGAGCAGGAAGACTGGGACTGGAGATTCAGTATGAGCCTTCTTTTACCTGAACCATAGCCACTGGCATGGTCAAAATAGACAGGGTAATCTTCCATATCTGATTTGTGTTCATTGCACAGAACTGGCTTCCGTAGCACAGAGTTGGTGAAAACCTTCAGGCCCATATTCTGTATGTGAAGGAATCAATCATGTCACTAGGCAGCAGTGCATACCAATTTTCCTATCTAGGTTATCACACCTCATCTCTTTCCTCCCTCCCCACATCCCACCCTTGCAACCCTGAACATCACAACTCTTCCTCTACACTCTCTATGTCTTACAGAGCAGTGACACCTGGTGTTCTGTGAAGATGAGTAATGATGGGGCTTATGCTGTACCTTAGCCTATAGGGCCAGTGGAGAATGGAGGCAAGTGTAACAGGAATCAAGCAGCCTACATCACAAACTCAGATCTTTACTAGGAATGCCTGAGATCATGAGCCAAGGCTACGGTCCTGCTTAGGAAATATGTACTGAAGCACAGACAGGATCCCAGTGAATATATCTAGTAGTGATTTTCAGGCTTCCTGAAGAGGGGGGGATATGAAGACAGAAACTTTAGGCAGTTCCAGGCATCAGATGCCTTCTCTTAGTGGTTAGAACACCACCTGAGAAAGCTGAATGCTAATGTGCATGCATTCTTCTGGAATACCTCCCACTTAAGGAACCACACAGAGCACATACCTTGAAAATTGTGTAGACATCACCATCACGACTGACATTCACAGGCTCATAGTACAAGCCATCAAAAAAGGTGGTTTTGATTGGAGTACACGCCTCTGGCTTGTCATCTTCCAGGTTGAGCCCCTTGTAGTAATAGCCATATAAATCACTCACACGAAGTTGATAGTACACCTGGGAGATTAGAACAACTAGTGAACACAAGGAAGGTCCCAGCTGGGTGAAAAAGCACATATATGTAAAGCTTATGATAGCCCCTGCACAATCCTGTAGACTGTGGTGGCTTTTCCTGGTGGTGGCTAACTGGAAATGAATAAACAATTTGGCTGGTGATACATAAGAAGGATTGGACTCTACCATCCTCCTTCTGAGTTGCAACAGCTTTGTGGGGTGAACTCAAGCAAAAGGCACAGAGTTATGTCCCTGAGTTATGCAAACAGGAAACAGGAGTCCAACAAGATACTAGCTGACACATACAGCTTTTGTTCTGGGCTCAAGGCCTATTTGAGTCATAAAATAGAATTTTGTCATAATCACTCCCAAGGGAGGAGCTATGCAACTATGCTTTCAAGGATTTACATTAGACATATTCCTGGGATATGTCTTACGTGGCCATGATTTCCAAAAGTAAATGTTCCACTATGAATTTCTGTCTTTGAGGTGTACAACTGCCATAGACCTTTCTTTAATCACTGAGATGCCTGTTTCGAAGGGAAAAGTGAAAATACAGACAGCAGCAGAGACATGAGGGTAGGGAATTAGAATGTTGCTCTGGATGTCCCTAGGTCGAAAGAACACAGGACTTGGGTTGTGGCTTACTCTCTCAGCAGATAACTCTTGTGCGGGCTGAAGAAGAAGGACACTCTGATCTACAGCTCGCAGGGCACAGTAGGAGTTGGCAGCAGCTTTAAGGTGGAGACTGACTTTAGAGCCAGGGAGACCCTGCTTCTCAGAGAACTCGAGCTGGAGCTGGAAATGAATAAATCAAGGCAATCACACAGAAATTAGGAGAATCAGCTTGGCACATAGACCTAAATCTCACCTTTCATCAGCACTCACTCTGTTCTCTGTGGGACAAAGCTCCTGCCAGTAGATGGCCCTTCTGAACCACTGTACTGTTAAAATTCACAACCTCTGTAATCTCAGTCACCTCTCTCTCCCCACAACACTCAGAACTTTTTTCCTGAGTCTGAGAATAAATGTCCATTCCAGGCACAGCTCCTCATGTTCCCAGGCACAGCTCCTCATGTTCCCAGGCACATCTGTACCTTTTCCATTCCTAAAGGCTATCCCGAGTGCAGGGCTCTTGAGGAAGTCATTCCCTAACTGTTCTCACATCTAAGAGCCAGCTGATATAGCCCTTGATAAGAAAGCAAAGACTTTCACCTTGTTTTTGAAGCATACATCGCTCTGTATCCAAGAGCTGTCAGCCACTATCTCCCCATGAGGATGCACCGTGTAGAGCAACAGCCTGGCACTGGGGGCAAGCTTCTCAGTGACAGTCAGTGTGATGGAGAATGTACCTCTGGGAGCTGTGAAAGGAACATTGAACAGGGGACGAGAAGCCAACAAAAGGGATTAGACAAACTCAGCTTTGGTGGAAGGACCACGTATCATGACCTACCAGGATCTTTAAATAACAGGAAAGTTGGATATTGGAAGATTCATCTTGCAGTGGCTGAGGAACATCAGCAAGACAACAGATATAAACTGGAAAGTAATGAAAGCAGGGTGCTTTGCAGAGAGGGGTCTGAGCTGAGTAAGAGTTTGACAAGGAAATCTGTGCCTTTGGTTCTCAAACCTAGAATGTCCCACACCAGAGAAGATAGGCCAATCTCCTGAGCTAAGGGAGAGCTCTCTTAACACTAAGAAATACAAAGTTTTTATCCACATGGATGACAACTACTGGAACAGGGCCAGGAAATTAAGCTTGAGACCAAAGATGGCAAGTACTAAACAACAAGTCCTGTATGTGGAGTGAGGCTTATTTACGCCACCTACTGAAGGCTAGACATAGATGAGGTTCTGCAAGAAAGTAAGTTTTAACAGTGAAAGAAAGAAGTTCAGTGTGCTGTGATTGCTAGGACCATATTTGAAGACTTCTGAAAGTGCAATGAATTTCAAGCACTTAACTGCTAAATATCCATGTCAAATAGGATACATCTTATTTTCTAACTTTAAAAAGTTTTAAACTTGTAATTGGTGAAGATCAGGATGTCACAGAATAACTGTGAACCTATAAATATTCCTTGGCGAGAACTAAAATAGAAGAAGGTTACATTCTTTCTGTTTGGTCACAACGAAGGTTTTTATCTTTCAACTAGCAAGATAAATTTGATTATGATACAGGAGATTGGCTAGATGCTGCAGCAAAAGCGAGCAATGCTGTGAGTGGTGACAGGTGGTGGGGTTTAAGAACTAATACCTGATTTAGTTGCAGTTCTCTGCTTTCATCCCTTCTTACAAAACTCACTAATGCTCTAGGGGTCAGAAGGGTGCTCTGAAGTATCAGTAGTAATACAATCTAGAACTTACCACCAGAGATGTTCACTTGTTTCTGGCCACTGAGAATAATTTTCCCTTTTGTCATCACCTGGGCATGGAAAAAACTCATGAGACAGGATCAAAAGCACCTTCACCCTTTCCCCATGAAATCATTGATTTTGAGTAGTGTTCTGAGAGGCTTCAAAGGCCATCAAATCAAGCTGTGATCTGTAACCACTTTTTGGTCTGGAGATTTCTGCCTTCCGTGGTGTTTGGGAGAAGGTAAAAGAAAAGAGGTGTTTTGGGAGTCATGGTAGCACTTACCACATAGTAGAAGTTTGCGTGCCCAGCATTCCTGTAGCTCTCTTTGTTCAGGATATAGTGAACGTTGATCATTTGCTGTTGGCCACAGCTGAGCTTCTCCTTCACTGGCTCAATTTTCACAAAGCTGTTCGTCCGCGAGTAGAAACGTCGGACAAAGAATAAGGCTTGGGGCTCGTTATCATTCCTCCAGATGAAGAAGTCTGCACAGTCGTCTGGTGCCTGCCTGACCTATGCAGAGGAGTCATATATGAAGAATCGACAAAATGGAAAATGAAAAAATATAAGGCAGGTGAGAGGCAAAAGCATCTTCCTGCTAAAATATTCTGTTGGGAAGCTGATTTCTGGGGCCATTTAAGCCAAAAGCAAGAGCTGGTGTGAAAAATTTGTGCTTCAGCAGTTCAGAGCAGTGGACTTTCTGGACAACTTAATGCATCCAGACACCTATGGGAGTTTTTTTCAGACTCTTGCAGGCTTGAGGCAGATCGTATAAACCGTTTGGACTTATTGTGAGGTAGAATGGCATTGTACTTTTTCTCAGCTGTTCCCATCACAGCAGAGAAAAGGCATGACAACATGAGAAGACCATGTGGTAGCAACAAGCATGAGCATCTCTCTGCCATGGAAGCAGGCAGAAGCCGGGAAAGAGGCTGCTGTGCATCTGGGCTGGGTGAGGAAGATATGGTAGTCTGTGATGAAGGTCCTCTAGCGCACAGAGAAGGAAGATGGCTGCAGAAAGGGCTTCTGAGCAATGGAAATAACAAGCAGCTGCTGAAGATCGCCACAGCCCAAACATTCCTGAGGTGCAGTCTGACACGTCTCAGGCATTGGTATTTTCTCATATTAGTTTCAGGTGTTGGTAGATGACTGCCTATTTTCCTCATCTGAAAGAATCCCACCAGCATTTACCAGATTACTTCTAATCCCTCTCTTCAATGAAGTATTTTTTTTAGGAATTAGACCAAAGCCTGTATTTACTTACTCTCAACTTGAAACTGGGATCAAAGAAGTTGGACGTGTCGATGGAAAAAGCAGCAGTGCCGTTCTTGTTGGTGGTATAGTTGGCTAGATATTCTTCATTGAGCTCCAGCAGGACAGTCCTACCAGCAAGGGGCTTGCCATCCACATTTGTCACAGCGATCTGAACATAAAGAATACCCAAGGGATTCACAAAAAAAAACCCAAACCAAAAGCAAAAAAGCAATGGGAAATGCTCTGCTTACCAGAGGACACTCACTTCAGCACTAAGGACAACTGCAGAGAGGAGAAATCAAGAATTATATGTATTTAAGAGGCAAATGCTCCTTCAATAATTTGAAGAAGCAGGAGTTCTGTGACAGGCTAAGGCAGCCAATTGCTATCAGTGCAAGGACAAACTACATGTAACAGTGGGAGAAGGAATTGTATACATACATGATCTCATATAAGGAATTCTTTTAATGATAAATACTCTCTTTTTGGTGACTTAGTTCCATGGGCCATCACATAACATAAAGACCACTGAGTGAGAGATGGTGGATGGAACTCTTATTGCATCCTCACTCTTCCTGAGCAAAGAGAAACAGAGGGACTCCAGAGTTCGTACTCTCTGGAGAGCACTGATTAACAAACCGAAAGCAATTAGATGACTTCATGGCTACAGGTAATCTGTGCAGCTCAGGAGCACCTCCCAGTTCCTAGGTGCCTGTTAATACCCTCTGTCCCCACTGCATGTCAGGATGATGCTGTATAGCTCATCCTCTTTTCTGTGCCTGGGTTTATCCTGCATGTGCAGGTTGCTAAGAAGTTGGAATATGCTCCAACAACTTTTACTTTGCTGCTGTAAGTAAACATCCCTGGGACTGTGTGATACAACACAGGAAAGATTCTACCTTCAGTTTAGGCATAGCTGTCGCTGAAGTAGTTTCTTGCAGACTCCTACACCCGCTCATCTGACCTTTCACTTACCCACCTTCCAGGCATTCTCTAAGTATGGCAGAAGAGAGACCCTAACAGTCTAGGTATGACATCATGTTCTTATTTTCTCTAGGAACATCTAACGTAGCAAGAGAGTTATGCAGCAGTCACTGTTATGCACCATTATCATGGGAAGTTGTCAGCACAAAATTAAGGGATAGCCATAAATAGGGCAACACAGGGACCCTCATGCTGGACCTCAGGGAGTTTTGATCTAAATGTGTCCTTCGAGGCACCTACCTCGCCATAGTAAGGAATTCCCCTCTTGTAATAGAAATCCATATTCTTAAACATCACTCTGTCACGTTCTTGGTTGACTGCAACATAGTCATTGCTTTTCATCTGGATACCTGTGAGACACAGACAGTGTAAAGGGAGGAAACAGAAACCAGGATGGCCTGAAAATTGTTTCCTTTGAAAAGCTATATGGAGTAGTGATGTTCTGGAGGGAGATCTATGCAGAAAACTGTGATTATTTGCTGCACAGATCAGGATCCAGGACATTCCTCTCAGAAAGTACCATCTGTTAGCTTTAACCAGCTACTCCCAACCTCCACTTGGTATTACCTGTCCCATTTTCAGTGACAATGCTTTCTACATTGAGGCTGGTATACATCCTGGCATAGCTGCGGTAGAGCTGGAATGTTTTGATGGAGATTACAGAGTTGAGGCAGCCATCCTTCCCCAGCTGGAAACAGAACACAAAGGGGAAAGCCCATTTTTATCAAGGTTTGGAAAATTATTTCTGACTCTGTATTAGTGGGTCTCTGAAGAGCCTCATTGTCTCTGCTCAAATCTTCTTCAGTTCTTCCTTTCTACTTGCTTCCTTCCTACATTACACTTCTCACTCCCTGGCTCGCTTCCTCCATCATTGTTTCAATACCATTTACCTTTGCACCTGCAAGTCTCTCTTCTCATTCCCCCTAGTCCTCTCTTATGCTCATGCTCCATCGTAAACCCACCTTGCATGATGCTTGAACTCTGACCAGAGCACTTTGAACTAGTGGAGAAATTAACCATTAGTTTACCATTAAGTGTCCTCAGAGACTCCCAGTGTAGATCTGCTGATTAGATTTGGCAAGAACACAGATCCAGTGTTTTAGAAATGATCACAGATTTATATTTTCATGAGACTCCATCCCTCCTACTGACTCTTTCTGAGGGAAGAATCAAAGTCTCCTAATAAGGTCATCAGTAAAAACTACTTTCATGGTCTTTCAGCTCTGCATGTGAGACAGTGAGAAAAAGCATGCCTCCAAGGTTGTCTCTCTGGTGTTCCACAGGAAATGAAGGAGGCCACCAAAAACTGCTACATTTTGGGTAGTAAAGCTGACTGGGAAGAAAAGCCCTTGCCCTGTATCATACCAGTCCAGTGATTGCTTCACAGGTTTCTTTCTGGTTTTGTTCACACCGTGGACTGTAAAAGTGCCGCTGACACACATTGATTCGGGCATTCCCTTGCACTGGTTGGCCATAAGTGTACCTAGGAGAGGAAAAGACACAAGAATCCAATCACGTGGACTTAGCATGAAACCTGCAAAGATTGCAGAGTAATGCAGACTCTAAACCCCTCAGGAGTGTCCAGAGCATAGACAGAAGAGCAAGTGGGAATTAGGACCAGTCAGCACTAGCAGAATTACCTTCAAGAACTTTAAGGCTGTTTCTGGCACCTTGTTAAAAAAGCCTGTTTGATCATTGTTTTGATGTAGTCTTTCTTTAATGAATGAAACTGGAAAGTGGTGCTGGACTCAGGGATATTCATACCCTGCTGCTTGCTTTTTCTTGTTAGTGACTTATGCAAAGCAGGATGTACTGCAGAAAGATCCCTGTTCTCCCCTTTAGCTGACGTCACCCTGCCCTTTGGCTGTATCACAGCCGTCAATCATCAGTCATACACCCCTGTACTATTTCTCTTTTTCTGTAATAATAAAAAACAACAGCTAGCAAGTGCGTACTGCTTGTTATCTTTAAATTATCAGACACACACAAACTCCTTGAGTTCTAATTTTGCTGTGTAATGGGAAGAGACTTAACATTGCATGTCACGGAAGTCACAGCTAAAGGAACTGCTGTAACCCATACTCTGAATCAGCAGCAGCAGGGGCCCTGCTTCCCAGCATGGCACACCATCCTCTACCCCATGTTTCCTGTGCACAGATGTGTTGTTCTCAGCTCTGATACTTACGAAGCACAAACATTCACCCTAATTTCTTCATCAAAGAAAGAAATACTCTTCGGCACACTGGTTGTCACTTCAAATTTTGGCAGCACTGGAAATGCAATATGAATATGACTGATGAGTAGTTATATGCCAGAATCAGGTATATGTGTAGAAGACAGCAAAAAAAACCCCCAAAACAGTTGGCAAAGACATTTTCACCAAGAAGGGAGAAGAAATAGTTCGAAGAAAAGTCTACCTAGGAGCTGGCTGTAGGATAATAATAATCATAGTGATAATAATAATCATAATAATAATAATAATAACAGGCGAAGTAAGAATTGTGAGAAATCACTAACTGGCTGTACATTTAATTCAAAAGAAAGGTGGGAATAATGCTGATGTCTCAAATCAGTTAAGCCCTGGAGAACAGAAGTTATTATGCAATCCAGCACCATTGAAGGAGAAAGGCAACAGATTAAGTGAAATAGTAAAATCAAATAGGTCACTGTCACTCTCTCTTTTCAGCTTATCTTCTGTCCTGGGTCACCAGCAATAATGACAACACAGCTGGAAAAGGCCTTATTATCGCAAACCTGTACACAGGAGACTGGAAGACATGAAAGAGCTCTGAAGGGTAAACAGGAAAGGTGCTTTACTGCTCTTACAAAAATCCCAAACAACTGGGAGTTGTCCAAGCCTACTCTGGGGACTGCTAAGGAAAACCTGCAACTGTAAGCTGAGAAAACTTGAAAGGTCGAAACAAATCTAGCAACTTTCTTGATATGGTCTATTTCAGAGAGTAAGCAGATCACTATCTGGGCTTTGGCACCTCCACTGCCCACTGTTTTCCATCTTGCATTTCCACTGGCTATCCAGCCCCCACCACTAACAATCCCATACCTGCCATGATGTATCTACTTCATAAATAACATCTTCAGATTTCTCTGCATATTTTAGCCTAGTGCTCTTTATATGGTGATGACCTCAACAAAAAAAGGGCAGGCCTGACTCCTCCTTTCAGATGGGGAGTGTAAGGCCTGAGTCATAGGATGTGGATCCCAAAGACACACAGTGACAGCCCAGAAATGAATAGGAGCCATAATTTAATTCCTGAAAAATGCTGCCCTTTTCAGCATTTCTTTTTTCCTTTCTCACCTTCACTTTCTCTACCCAGCTATCCCCATGTCTCTCTTTCTCAGGCATGAAGCAGAGAATTCAAAGCACCCAAACTTTGCACTGGCAGCTCCTATTTGAGTTAGGGAGAGCTAGCCTCACTGCTGGTGCAGGGCAGTTTACAGCCTTTGCTTACCATATTCTTCCACCTTGAAGAAATGGTCCTCTTTTTCACCTGACTTTTTCTCCACAGTGATGCAATAGGACCCCAGAATAGGCTCTGGAATTAGCTGAAAGGAGAGCTGGACAATTCCATGCTTAGATGCAACCTCCAACCACTGGAAGATCTTGTTTCGCTCCGGGTCCTGGAGAGTGGGAGAGATGTACCCTTTTTCTTGTTTTCTTGCCTTCTTTCCAGTTTTGTATCCTAGCATATTGGCTAAGTGCATTATGTGCTCTGACTTTCCCTAGCTGGAAACTAGCTACACTGCAACATGATCTCAGATCATCCAGGAATAGTACTTTCTTGGGACTCAGGTTGTTCATCTGTAGCATTTCTAGCATAAGTCTTTCTGACTTAACTCCTCCTGTAAAACAGGAGTATTATGCTTGCCTCCTTTAGAAAGTGTGATGTGAAATGTGGTAGAAGACTAGTTCATTGCTAGCCTGTTCCCCAGCAGAACATGACATTTCAGGGAGTTACTATTCTTGTACGAGAATGACACTACTTCACCAGACCATTTTCTGTAGTCCTACCAAAGGAAGACTACACTAAACTTATTTGAATCCTAATGGAAGACCCAGCAACAACCCCATGCCATCTCCAACTAACATCTTCGGTTGTGCTGATTTCTTCTCCTCTGGTGTTTGATACTGTCACTGTTCAACCTCATATCCATTGGCTTTAGATGATGTGCTCTGGATGAGTCTCCCTCATCTAGTGACACTATGGGGGAATGATGAAGCATAGTCCTTCCAAAGCAACACGTTGCATCTCTTACCTTAACGGTGATTCGGGGATACTGGAGGAGAGAAAAAAGGAAAAAAGGGGAAAAAAAGAAAAGTCAGAACATCAAGAAATTAGCTGTGGAGGTTGAGAAATACTAGAACATAAAGAAGGCTGTGAACTGCTTTCTCTGGCTACAGAGCACTAGGCCAAGGAAATAATTTCAAGTCATGTCTCTAATTACAGAGATAACTTAAAGAGGATAACTTGTTCGTGAATTTCTCTTTCCTACAAAAACATCCAGTCTGTTTCTACATATCTGGGACAAGTGAAGCAACTACAAAATCTGAGTGCTGTGAGAGATTTCCAAGAGTGCCTTCAGACCCTTTGCCCTCTATAAAGGCAGGGAAAGGACAGAGTGTGAAGCTAAGGAATTACAACACTTCTCCAGAAACATCAGGAAGCCTATCCCAGGCCCTTTTTATTCAACTTCTAATTGAGAGAGTCTCATTGAACAGGTATCTCAAGAGGGCACTTGAAAAATCTTGACCATCACTCATACTTACTGTTTCCTGAACAGATCTGAACTGCGTGTCCAAACTGACCACACGAAACATCACTGAAAAAGATGCAGGACAAAAAAGGATTCTTTACTTCAGCAGGGGTAAGTTCCTTTCAACACACAGCTGAAACAAAGTTTGCTCAGGCTTTTAGGGAGAACTAAAGAGTCCCTAGAGAATTAGAAAAGATTTGATTATCTTAGCTAGTACTGTCATTTAAACATCATGATGGAATCAGCACTCTCAATTAGATTAGCAATTAAGTAGAAAGAGCTATTGGCAGGAAATTACATGCTTCCTTTATTTTTATACCAAGCTTATTAATTCCAAACTTAACCTATTTTTTTCTGTATTTTGAATGATGCTTTTTATGTGACTGACCTCAGTAAACCTGGCAGAACTCAAGATCCTGTAAATGTCATTAACTCAGTAAAAGCACATGAAGTCTACTCATTTTTTGTGATTTGCGAATTGGTTCTATTTTTCACTGACTTTTGACGAGTCCAGATTCAAATGACATCTATACACTAGCTGAGGGATGGATCATCACTATTGCAGTCCATGGGCTTTTATTCCACAAAAGGAAGTCCTTGTCACTCTAGACCCACCCTTGCAACCATTTTCTCAGTTCACTAGCTGACTCAAACTCCTCAACTACCTTTTTGCCCTGGTTTGTAGATAGGTTTGTCCGTCTGGATGAAGACAGTATTATCCACATTCTGAATTGCCACCGATCTTCTCTCAGCTAATTTGACTGTGGTGCCGTTTGCAGAGAAGGAAATGAATGCTAGGGGATCAGAAGTAGCAGGAGGAACCTGGAGAGAAAAAAAAACCCAGAGGAAAAGTGGTAAATTACATATATTGAGATCCCCTGTTGCTCAGGGTTCTTGAGTAAGGTACTGACTGTCAATTGAGTCATAAATAGCTTATGCAAAGTCCTGAGAAGATCCATCTTTGCCAGTGAGGTAGTCTCTGGAAATTTCTGCTGTGGAAGTCCCATGATCTGCCACCAGTTAAGCTATGCCCTGTCCTGTGCATTTCCTCTCATGCCTATGTGCAGGTTGCCCCAACCATATAGCTCAATTCTGAAATGCTTTCTCCTGCTACATTCTGGAAGACCTAACCTGGGAACTTGCTTGTCATATCTGTACAGATCTTGCAGAGTCACAGGAAAGAGAATGAGTATATCCCAGCTGGGATCTCCAGCTTGACACTTCTGACAGTCTCATAAGGTGCATGGACCTGTGATAGCAATCAAAAGCTTTTTCCTAGTCTCTCTGTGAATAGAGATGGAAAGTCTTTCTCCAGCTTTCCCCCAGAACCCATATGTCTTTCTTTTTCTTGTCTGTGTTGTCAGCCTTTCCAGGCATTTATCTTTTTTCATCCTATTCCCTGCCCACACTCTTCACCTTCTGCCTGCACTGACAAGGACAGTTGCACTCAGAAGTATCTCCCGCTTCTATACCCTTTCCAGTAGTTTCAAAAGAGAAAATACCTTGAATTCGCAGCACTGGAAGAAATCATTCCTCGTCACCGATTCCTCAAAAAGAGTATTCCGCATACTGCCATATTCCAGGACAACGCTCAGGGACAGAGGCTCACTGAGGTTATGGAACTGCACACAAGCGGTCTGCGGAGAGTCGCTCCGCACTACTGTCGGGACCAGTAGCACATACTGACTGTATGAAGGCAAGACCAGATCAAAGAGTTCAGTCATGGAGGAAAGTCAGAGCAAACAGGAGAGGCAATTACCATAGAATTGCCATATGTGTGAACAAAGACACAATCCAAAGCTTGCTCAAACCAGTGGAAGGAATTCCATTACTTTCAATGAGTTTGGAATAATATGCTAAGAAAGTACAGGTGATAATATTTTGTCCCTCATGGTTCTTTCTGAGCTGAAAGACAGGCGTCATTATATGCAGTCTCTTACCCAGCATGACACTGCATCTTTCCATTCCAGGTATTTACACAACTCCAATCACTAAAGTGTCTAAACACCTGACAAGCATCTGACAACACCTGCATTTATCCGCCCATGACTTACATGTATACTTAAACCTCTGGAACCTCCCATAAGGAGGAGTAATATTTAGTTTCTTCTTCAGATCAAAAACAAAGATCAGTAACAAAAATACTAGCTAATGGTTGCAACAAATTTTTAATTTGTTCTTCTCTAGACATTACTCCCTCCAGATAACAACTGACATCAGATAAGTCAATCAGCATAATGCATCAAGAAATCACCTTGCTTTTCCGTTCTGCAGAATATTTCAGAGAATGCTCGATCTAACCTATATGCTGTACTCTGTTTGCATGACTCTCCCTGTGCTGCTTCCTTTGCTTCTTTCTTCTACTGGGCTTTTTTAGTTATATGCTTTCTGTAATTAGGGCAGCCTTCCTTCCCCAGATTCTTCCTCTGAAAAAACATTCCTTCAGATTTGCTAGATTCGATGAAGGTTCTGTTGCTGGCTGGTTGCTTGCTGGTTCTCTGCTGCCCAAACTAGTCTTTTCAAATAATGTATGACAGCATTAATGGGTTGGTTCTGCAGCAGCACAACATGAATTACACAATCTTTTCTTACGAATCTGAGCCTTTCTTTTTTTTTTCCCCCACAGCTTTGCTTGCTTATATTGCCTTTATTGTTATTTTCATTCGCCCAGTTCAGACTGCATGACCTTCAAAGACCAAAAGTAAAATGATTGAAATGAACAGTGATCTGAGAAAGCTAAACCCCTCCGACTTTCCGTGTTTTCCTTTAAAACTTTTGAAAAGGCGATTTAAGCGCTAATGTTGATGTATATTTGAATATTGTGGCTGAAAACTGTATAAAGCCATGGACATTGACAGAGCTGTATAAGCACAGCAGGTGTAATACTCATACTTCATACTCATTCTTACATTAATACTAATATTAGGATTGGCAGTCAGCATAGTCCCTAATACCAGCCATTATCTGGCGTTTAGCACCTCCTCATACAACATGCTCGCTCTGTACTGCTGATCCATATCAATCCTGATCATTAGTGTCACTTGCTGGTCTAGTATTGAACCTCCTCTCCACTTTGTCCATGCACTTGAGACTTCATCTACTCCAGTTCTAGGTTTCTTTCATTCAAATCAGATTTAATAGCAGTTTTATGATGGAGAGCATCATTCCAAATCATCCTTCAGTGCCATCTACTTCCACTTCAGACACATTTCAGAACCGAGGTCTCAAACATCCAGTTCATTATACAGCAGTGTCCTAGGAGAAACAAACTAGTGGGAAATATACTGAAATATATTATCATAAAAACACAGAATGTATGATCTCTTACGGTTCAGAAGACACCGCAGCAATCCAGTTCAAGGACAGAATACTCAGAAGAAGCCTTGACCTCATCTCTGTCCGTGAAGAAGAAAGAAGGGAGATGGATCTCAAGTGGACAGCCCGTCTTCTGGCTTTTAAACTGGTCTGAGATGGTGCTCCTCCTCCATGGTTTCAGTCATATTCTAACAAAAGATATCTACATAAAATTTGCATAGATTCATCTTCCTCTCTGCTGTCTGTTCTCACACCCCTTGAACCCTCAAACAATAGCTTAGGAAAGCTCTCATATTTCACATAGCTTTGTGAGGTATTGCAAGCCAAACCGGTTCCTGCCCATCTGAATGCTTTATTGAAGCCTACCTCATTGTCATTGGCTGTTCCTTAATGTTTCAACCTGTTAGTGTTTGCCACTGAGTAAGTATTTCCTTGTTCTGTGAAGATCTCCTGTAGAGACATCTCACAAAACAGAAGGAATCATAACACGGTGCTAATGTACGCCTGCATAGGGGCCTGGGCAGTTACCATACAGCATCAGGCTGTAGCTGCATTCAGTATGGCACAGAAGGAAATTCCTATTCATAATCCAAATTTCTTACTGCACGTAGTAACATTCAGCAAGGAATGGTGTTGGCTAGTTAAGTAACATTTTTGCCAGTGGTCAGGATGAGCATATCTCTAGGGGAAGAAATCTGATTGATAGTATCACTTCATTTGTTCACTCATCCGTCTGTCAGTCTGCTTTTTGCCCCCATCCTTGTTTCACCCATCAAGCAACTTGCAACCCTGTTTGTGAGTATTTAGTAAACCTGACTGAAAAGAAGTTTCAGAATCATGAAGATATAGAATCACAAAATAAGTCAGATAGAAAGGGACCTCCTGGCATTATGTGGTCCAATCTCTCCTTTCAAGCAGGGCTAGCTTCAAAGCTTGTCCAGTCACATTTTGAATATCTTCAAGGATGGAGAATCAAATCTGGACACAAAATTTCATCTGTAGTCTCACGACTGCTGAACAGATCAGAAATGGATTCCTTGACATGTTGGCTACACTCTTGGTAATACAGCCTGAACACAGGAAACTAAATAATCTATAGTAGAGGGGAGCTGCATTCATGCTTACATGGGAAAAGAAAAGAAAGATAAAAAACCAAACTAAACCAAAACACCAAAACCCTCCAAAATAAGGTAGCCAATCCCTAGGTAGGTAACCTAGGGGAAGTAACAGACAATTTCCCTTCCTCTTCCTGAGACAAACAGGTAATGAGTGGAAAGAGGAAGCTGAGTATACTGTAGGAATATTTAGGAACATGAAAGAGAGCTAGGAGCACTGAAAAAGGTGTTAGGCGATGCAGAGTGGGCCTGAAGTTATTTCAGTAGTAAGGGGCATGAGAAGGAAATTAGGACTATTATAGTGATGTGGTACAAATGGATGTGGGACTGTTGAAAGCCAGAGTCTATCAATTTCACTTCTCACGATCTCATACGTTCTTGCTGATGATTCAGCCGTACAGTGATTATTCTTCCCATCAGCATAAGTGATGACCTAAACTACCCATGCCTAACCACCTTACCTACCCATCTTTCCCGGAAGCTTTCTGCTGACCAAGTCAGGACGTAAAGAAAACTGCACTGGGTGCGGCTGGAACACCTAGGACAGTTTTCCCACTATTCCCACTGAGTCTGTGTCTTTTCACTGGGATAGTGAGTTACTTCGTCCTATTGCACAAAGCTTTCCAGAATGTTCTGACACTGAAGTGACAACTCTGCATGGCAGGCAGGTGGTGTGCAAATAGGGCAGTCCCATTGTTAAGAAAGCTGATGAATTAATTGTAATGAGGGCTGAAGACAGCTAAGAATGTGTCATGTTTGTATTTGCAGCTTTGAAATGCCCCATGTCTTACTTTAAACAGGTACTAAAGAACAGGCAAAAAAGAATTAAGGAGTGAGAAGGAAATAGCATTCAATTCCAAGGCTCTGGTGCAGTCTTTGAAAAAAAGTTGGGGCTGTTCAACCTGGAGAAGAGAAGCTGTATAGAGACCTCACAGTATCTGATGGGGGCCTACAAGGATGCTGGAGAGGGACCCTTCATTGGGAACTGTAGCGATAGGACAAGGGGTGATGGCAGGGTGATGGCTTCAAACTTAAACAGAGGATGTTCAGGTTAGATCTAAGGAAGAAGTTCTTTACTGTGAGGCTGGTGAGGCACTGGAACAGGCTGCCCAAAGAAGTGGTAAATGCCTCATCCCCAGCAGTGTTCAAGGCCAGGTTGGGCAGAGCCTTGGGCATCATGGTCTAGTGTGAGGCATCTGGGTTGGAACTAGATGATCTTAAGGTCCTTTTCCAACCCAAACCATTTTATGATTCTATGAAACTCATCCAGAAGCTCATTCTTTATTTAAGGGCAGCATGCCTTTTGCATGAACGTAAGAGGGCTTTCTTGTTGATACATAGACATGGAAAAGAAAAAAGATAAAGCATTTGAAAACTGAAATGTTAGAAGACACGTTCACATTAATTGAAGCACACACATTTCTCTGGAAACCAGTTGTTGGATTCATTACTTTAGTGAAATTACTGATCCCAGAGGACTTTTTTGTATTGCAGAAATGTTGTGATAAGAAAGTAAGCTTGAATCTTTATGCACATCACTACCAGGTCAGGGTTACTTCTTAAGAAGACCACAGTGCAATGGAAAAATTATTCTAGTTGCTTTTGGAAAAAAGGAGAAAGAAGTAGTTTGGGGTTGTCTGATAAAGAACCTAGGAGCAGGAGGGGGTTAATCATCTGGAAGCACAAAGATCAAGATTTAATATGGGGGAGATAATGAACGTCACACTAAGCTGCTCTTAAAAGACACACACGGAAGATACATTGATACTGTATGTCATGTAAACTAATCTGTTGACTTCAGACAAGCTCTGCTTTGTACTGACAGAATGAAAGATGCAATTGGAGATCATAGTTTGGCTAGAAAACTGATGAAATGAGCAACAGTGCCAAATGCACGTCAAGACCATAGCAATGCAAATACAGACTTACGTATCACATATATACTTGGTTTGCAAAATAGTCATGTTGCCTGCATGAACAGGAGAGAATCAAGATGTCTTCAACTAATTCAGTCCAGACTTCAGAATGTTACTGCATTCACACTCTTCTATGAAGAAATTTTATATATGCATACAATTTTTTTTCCTCTGTTCTTTCTCTAGATGAGTCAGAAGCGTGATGGTTGCAGTTGCATTGGAAACATGATTTTCATAAGTTAGTTTTCTTTCATCAAACAAAGCTGAAGTTGCCAATCCATTTTATCCCATCAAATGCACCTGTCCTCCTCGTCCCTTTTACACTGGGCACACATACATGCCATGACAACGTAAAATTTTCAAACTAACACTTAATCCCACTCACTTTCTGGAAGCAGTTAAGTTCTGTGTTTTGCATGTACGCTGGACTCACAACAGAGAATCCTATGATGTGATTAGCGTACCTCTGATACCCCAGCTAGCTTGCATAGAGCACCTCAGGTTTCCCGAGGCTGTCCCAAAATGCCCAGGATAGCTGTATGTGCAGAATGTAGATGTAGTCACAGCTTAGAAAAGAAACACATCAAAGAATGTCCATTTGCCATGCAGAATCACAGAACCATAGAATCATTTGGGTTCATGATCTAAGTCATGCCTTTTTCCCTTTCTGTCAGAGAAACAGCAGGAAGTTCAGTGGAAACAGCATCTTGGTAGTTGAGAAGCCTTGGGTTTTCCAGAAGAATGAGTAATACATAATAACTTGTTTCTCTTCTATAGCTCCACTTGACACTTGCATAACACTTAAGGACTGCAAGTACTTTCTCAGTCATGACCTCACCTGAGATAAAGTACAAACAATCCACCCCACACTACAACACCTGTGTTACTGTGGTTTCTTTCTCTAAAACAGGTAGACGTGGGGCCAGTGCCCCAGCATCCGTTTCACTGAAGCAAATAGCCTCAATAGTCCCAGACTATTTGCTAGCTTGTGATCTCAGGAAATTCTGTTGTAATCTGAGAAATTCTTCCCCACAACACATTCAAACCCACTCTGACAAAACATTTTCTTTTAAAAAGCTAATGTATCTCTGAATAGTATTGTGTATGTCTCAGAGTTTGGATACTTTTGATGAATTTGCCTACACAGCTTTCCTCTCCCAAGGCATATCCACATCTGCAACTTCTAGGTTTGCAAGTAATGGTATTTCTCAGAATGTTTGCTAGAAGCAGGCAGCTCGTAGTGCAGTTGGTAGAGTATGCTGGGTCATTTCATGCCAAATGGATGGAACATCCTTCTGATAATGCTCATTTTCTGTAATAATAAAGAGCAGGTAATACTGAGCATTGTAACACTCACATTGAGAAGAGCAAACAGCACACTGATCAGTCCCTGCAAGATCTTTTTACAGATAGGCTGATAGTAAATTAACTGGTATGCTGCCAACATCATTTTTCTGGAACATATTTTAGCCCTGCCTACAAAAACTAAAGTACGTCAGCCTCATATGGCATGAAACACTTGAAATACCATCTGGTTTTCTTCATCTGTAAAGTGTAATGTATACAGACATCCTTGAAAAACCCTGCTGCTGTGCCTAAATGATGACAGTAGGAGGATGTAAACATACCAAGGCAGACCAAAAAAAAAAATAATTTAAAAAAGTCTGGTGAAGAAAATCAAAACTAAATCCCAATCTTTCTTCATGAGCAACAGGAACAGGAAGCCTGCCAGAGAATCCACAGGGACACATAATGAGAAGGATAGAAAATGAGGTCAAGAAGAGTGCAGGAGCAGTGTAAACAATAATTATTATTCCCTATTGTTCTAGTTAATCTAATAAGTATTAAATCTCATTATATTTAAATGAACTATTTGATTTCAAAATTTAATTTCTCAAAAATTAAAATACTCAACAATCTATGAACAATGTAATTCTGATACAGTAATTATATTGCTGCCATTCTGAATTAGCTCAAAATCTTGAACCAATGGCATATTGTTTTAACTTAAGATTTGGTTATTACAAACCTTTGCCATAAGGGACCATGAACATGTATTTCAGTTGATCACAAAGGACAGAAAAGTGTGTCAGGGAGCCTTTTAAAGGGTAACAATATTTTTATCTTCAGTAGAAAGTTTTCCTGTCTTCACTGTCTTCCTTGTTCCCTTATTCATATTGTTCTGCTGTGTTAGGTGGAGGTAGGCAGACTGATGCACCAGACTTTAAAAAAGGCAAACAGTAATTGAGTTAAAATAAAAAACCATAGAATCATAGATCCATAGAACAGTTTGGATTGGAAGGGACTTTAAAGCTCATTCAGTTCCAAACCCCTGCCATGCACAGGGACACCTTCCACCAGACCAGGTTGCTCCAACCTCCGTCCAACCTGGCCTTGAACACTGCCAGGGATGGGGCAGCCACAGCTCCTCTGGGCAACCTGTGCCCTCATAGTGAAGAATTTTTTTTGAACCTTCCTTCTTGAAATACCAGCATCTCAGCATTTGGATTCTATTACAAAGGAAATGAATGAGAATCAGCTACCTCCAGATTCAGATACTAAACAACCTCCCACTCCCTATGGTTAGAGAAGTTCATTTGGGTTTTTCATGTAATTTTTTTGTTCCACTTGGTTTAGGGTTTTTTCCTTTCTGTTAAAGAGAACAATACACCAACCCCCAGCCTAGCCTACTCAACAATCTCCCAATTCATGGAATCCCCTTGTTTTACCCTTTTGGAAACATCCAAACTCTATAAATCAAATAATGTTTTGCAATCACAGAAAAGCCAAGCTTGGCACCCAAAAATATTGCTGCTTTTCCTTCTCTGGGATGACTGGGAGGATCCTTGATAATAGGCATTTCACAAGGTACACTCAGGTTGACGTAGTTGTCCATGAGCCAGGACAGACTCCCACTGCTCGCTCTATAGTCAGAAGAAGTGCGTAAGAGCAACAGTTCCCCAGCAGCACGGCCCAATGAACTACTATCAAACAGTCATAAAGACAAGTGGACTACCAAGTGCAGGTAACCAGGCATCTTGATCATGAAACTTTTAACCAGCGGTTCACACGAATCAGCAGTTTAAAACCTGAGATACATATTGTGTAAAGTGATGTTTTCCCTCATTACATTTTAAGACCCGATTTTCCCAATCTTTTGAGCAATGCACAAGTAATGGCTCCACCACATGCTTCCCAAGACTTCCCTTTAGTACAAGACATTTTTCAGGTGTATTATTTCATCTAACAAAGGCTTATGGGCTTCTGAAAACTTCTTACTGGTGATATGAAATAATTGCCATAAAGTTTCTTCAAGCACCTGCTGTGCTACCCACTGTAATTTTGTGAGAGGTAGCACTTGATGAGCTAATCTGTAAGCAACAGGAACATAGAATCAATCAGGTTGGAAAAGACCTTTAAGATCATCAAACCCAACCATTCCCCAGTACTGTCAAGGCCACCACCAAACCGTATCACTAAGGGGCTCATCTGCATGGTTTGTGAACACTTCCAGGGACGGTGACTCCACCACTGCCCTGGGCAGCCTGTTCCAATACCTGACCATGCTCTCAGTGAAGAAGTTGTTCCTAATATCCAGTCTAAAACTCCCCTGGCGCAGACTAAGGCTGTTTCCTCTTGTCCTGTCACTTGTTTCTTGGGAGAAGACACTAACCACCTCTTCTGTCCATCCTCTTTTCAGGTAGATGTTAGAGAGCAACAAGGTCCGTGAGCCTTCTCTTCTCCAGATTTAACAACCTCATTTCCCCCAGCTGTTCCTCATAAGATGTCTGCTCTAGGATGCTGGAGAAGCCTTCAAGAGGGTCTCTTCAGGTAGCAAAAACAAGGCTTTTGCATCCCTCCCCATTCTGCCTTTAGAGCCAGTCATTCTTGCAATAATCAGGGACCACAGACTGCAGCTGAAACCACTTTGCAAGTCCACCTCACGTTTTTTAACGACCAAGGTCACCCTACAGGTCATCCCCTTGAAGGACTTGCATTTTCCAGGAGACGCACTTTAGATGGTATAAAACATGGTCAGGGCTTCACAACATTTTCAGCTCTGTGTACCTTCACACAAAACCACTGCCACAGGTACAGCTCACGTGGTCATCCCCTGTTCTTTCAGCTAACACCTCATCTTCTGGGCGTATCTGCACTACCACATCACTTGGCTCCTGTGTCCTGGTTCCTAGTTTGTCCACCCTGCATGGCTGTCAGTTCACCACAAGGAACTATTTTGGAACAAACCACCCAGTTCCTTCCAGGAAGAAACCTAGGTACGGTTCTGGAGATAATTCATGGCAAGGAGCACAACTGATAGTCATGATTGGTTGGACCCCTTTTTACTTTGTCAGTAGGCTTTGCATCTGCAGCAACCCCCACATGCCTCCATTGTACATCTCAGGACATGTGACACTTAACTTTGTGGACTGTGGCAAAGTCCTCATTGTTGCTCTTGCATTTACAGAGAAGACCTGGGCCTCATACCATGCAATTCAGCCACTCCAATCTGTTCTAGAGCCTTGATTTGGTGGACATGGGATATCTAGCATCACGTGGTCTTATCAGAGATCCTCCCTAAAGAGGATGCATTTAGGAATAGAGATACTGTCTCTGTTGTCTCCTTTTGACTGCCCTTTGGTTACGGCAGGAAATATGGGAGTACAATGTGTGATATTCAGGAAGGTTTTCTCTGCAGTGGGGAGTACTCTTTCCTGTTGCCAACTTGAAAACCTGCAGATCATACTGAGTAATTTGAGCTCTGCAGGTCTTCTTGTGGGGCAGTGACCAACAGCAATTAACCAACAATGACCTCAGTGGGAAGTTCTTAAACAAGACATGCAAGCTCTGAAGTGTAATATGCTATCCTAATTTTGTCATCTAAAAGAAAAAAAAAGAATCAGCCTATAGAATGGGAAAGTGGAACACAGTGTGGTCAAGAGTCTGGACCTTGGACAAGTTGAGTCAAATATAAAGTATAAAGCACATCCCCATTTCCGTGCTTTCATTAGTAGAATATTCTTTCTTGTTCAGCCTGTAGTTGAGACCTGATGTTAGAGAAGCAATGGGCTGCACCACAGCTGATTCACGACAGCAGCAAGAGCTTGATGAATGGCTCCCTTCACTAAGTAACAACAGCAATCCAATGCTGAAACTGATCTGATGTTGGAAGCTGGGTATTTTCACTCTTACAAGAGTGATAAGCTACTTTCTGCCGGTGAGATCTGGAACCAAAGGCCAGAATTGGATCAAAAGTGAACTTTAAGTCCCAAAGTTAATTTTGGAATTTAGGTATCTTTATGTAGTACATTCGAGCCATGGAGAGCATCATCTATTTGTTTTACCTACCTGATAATAGTCTGGTTTGCAACAGCCCAGATGCTGATGTGATTCACATTGTACATATACATATGCATATATATTTTTCATTAGTGGACTTCTACTGTACTCAGCCAGGGAGGAAAAAAGGAGGGAGGCTGTTGATGCCATTTGTGTTCATGGGAGTGCTCTGCATGTCTCTGTTGATCTCTGTGGCAGACATGTATGTATTTATATCTGTGGTGTGTATTTGTGTGCGTGTGCCTACCAAGAATAACACGCTCAGCCTCACTACTGGTTACACCTGAGGGCAAGTAGCAGCAGCAGAATAGAAATAACACTAACAATACTACTAATAATATTAATATAATAATTAATATTAATAAG
>NW_009916751.1:83189-98359 GCF_000696875.1 Nestor notabilis | reverse complement strand
TATATAAAAAAATAGTGAAGAGAGTAGAAACTCCAGGGCGAGAGCCACAGGTTTACTGGAGACACAGATCTGACCCATTGACTTCCTCTCTCTTTCCTCAGGTCTCAGGAGGTTGAAGGCAATACTTTAGTGTGTGATTAGCAACTGGGAGAAGAAAATTCCTTCAAATAATGCAAGTATTTTTTGTTTTCTTAACTGCTGCCTAAAAATACATCCAAAGCTCACTGGATTCAAGAGAAATTTTCCATTGATTTGTGTAAATAAATGTTGGATCACATTAACGCTCAGTCAGAAATGTTTTGCCATTACTATGTTTTTAGCCAAGCAAGTAACATCTCAGTAACTTTTCATTAGCATCAGCATCATGATAAAGAAATAAGATGATGCCTCCATATTAATTATCACATGAATTATCCTTTTTACACAGCTGCTTTAAAACTCTTGTGCTGAAGGTGCTTCATTTCATTATCCTTGTGAAAGAAACATGAAACTAGCTGTAAACAAAGGTGCAATTTAGATCACTGCCACCAGCCAGGTTACAAATATAGCCAAAATGAGAACAAAAAGAGAATTACATTAGAGATTTAATTAAAGATAATCATCAAGAAGGCTGGTAAAACAAACAAGTATGTTATTTTATAAATGCCCTAACATGAAATGTATGAGGAGACTGAACTTTCTAGCAGTGCTTTAGTGATTCTTTTTGGTAATACAACTTTCTGTCCACAAATGGGAAAATAACCAGTGGGGAGCAATGGAGTAGATTGATGTCCTGCTTTTCCATGTGGAAAAGGAAAACATAGCAGCTTTGGTTTGAAATAGTTGGCTCCTTTAAAAGAGTACAGCCGTAGTAAAACACTGGAGCAGAAAATAGTTTCTGGCATAGGATGCAGCATTGTATTTCTGAATATATTATTATGAAGCTAATTGTCATGGAATTACATTTAAATCCTATGACCCATCCTAAGAGCAGTGACATGAGATGCAGAGCAGGCATTCCTTACATAAATATTTTGCCCCCTTTCCCTTTAGATTGTGGCAAACAGTCAAAGTGTCTCCAGCCACAGTACACTGGGAAACCACAAACAGATTGTGCTCTCACTTTAAACCTGGTAGCTGGAGTGCCTTACCTTGCTGCTGAATCTTACACACCTGCTCGACAAAGGGGAAACATCATAACACAAACTGATTTGATACTTGGTGATTAAAAGGGAATCGAAGAAGGGCGTGATAATAGAATATTAGCTTAATTTTTTCTCATTTTATTCAGAAGATGTAGTTGTTTTATTAGCTGTTGGCATGCTTGATGTTGTGACGTGACCTCAAGTTTCTTTCAGCATTCATTAGACATGGTTTTCCTACTAAGAGGAGAATTCAGACTTAAACCTGCCAACTCTGTCTTTTTTTCTGAACCATTATGTATTCCACATAGGCCACACAGGTTGCAAAATACTATTCTGCAAGCAAATTATTCTGTTGCAGTGGCTTTTTTGTTTGCATGTCTCTTCATCCTCTGGTTTGCCTTATTTATGAAGAGTTTCTATGTGTTTTGAAGAACATAACTTGGTAAGTAATGTATTTTAGAGATTACTTTGGAATGGGTAATTTCCAAGAATACATGTAAATGTGTACATATATTCTTGAAATACATTATGCATATAACTCTTCTTATCCTTGTTTTAGAGAAATTTTTAAATGGAGATGGGCAGCCATTGGTAACAGATACATGTTAAATCTCAGTAACTTCTGATGAAATGGATGCTTATAAACATTGTCCTGAACAGGAATACTTCCCTGACCTAGGGCCTGGTGGAAAAGATGCTGAAGAAGGTGCAGGCTCATAAAGAACCTTCTACATTTCTGTGGCTGCATGCATTGGACCTTAGTATGATTTGTTGGCCCCAGGTAAGCAGCATCTAGGCGTTGGGAAGGTGCAGCTGGCTCTCCATGGTGCAGGAAACAACCCACAACATTTCTGCCCTAGGGAGGAACAGTGGTTGCAAGGTCTGGGCAAGGCTCCCAGCCAAGAATGGGAGCCAAATGGGAAGCTTGATAAGACCTCCTTGACTGCACATTGATTTAGGGACAAGGGCGCCTGGTGACACCTCTTGCTCACATTGGGGATGTGAACGAAACTATGATGACTGTTGATCCAGTAGATTATAATGCCTCTTTCTGAGCCAGTAGAGGTCTGATGTATAGATCTGTGCTTACTAAGTCTTAAATATACCTTGTGAATCTGCTGAATAGACGTTGCAGTTGGTGGTGTAAATCCTTCTCGGTCCTCAGGTAACTGAGCATCACATCAGGGGCTGCTGCACGGGCACATCACACCCCAAAGCTGAAAACATTAATAATAATACTAGTATTTGTGATTTCCTTAGTTCATTTCATTATTGTCACAGTTTTTAAACCTCTCTTTCGTATGGTCAACCAATGGCAACCCAAGTCAAGAACTGAAACCAGCTGCAGACTTTGTCACAGGGAAAAAAAACCTCCTGAAACCAATAAGCTGTTTCTTTGTGTTCTGTAACTTAGTGCTGCTGTGGATGTTAGTGGGGTTTTTCCTTCCCTGTTTTTCTTGGGGGTTTTTATTGTTTTGGGAGATTTTATCTTTCTATGTTTTCTTTAATTGTTTCCCCTAAAGTGCTTCTGGATTGCATCCTTGCATATGAAATTTCAGCCTAGAGCTAATTGTTACTGTTGGTGAACTATAAACCACTTAAAAATAGGATTAGAAAGGAAATTCTGGTGCATTCTGGTACTTGAGTACAGTAGCACAAGCTTGCGTCCCTGGTACCAAAATATACCATATTTCCTCCCTTAAATAAGTTCTATTAAGTCATCCGCAGCATTCAAATCCTCATGCATTTCTTTCATGATTCCCCCATGGAGTTCTCCTTGTTGTTTTGAAAAGGATAGTCTCAAGTCTAAGCCTGTACTTCCAAGTCCTGCTCTTTGTTGCCTAAGGAGTACACAAAGGTTTAGATTGCATCTTTCCAATGCATTATGGCACTGCACCCTAAAGCCAATACTTGTTTTTTAACTGGCAACCTGCCTGTACGAATGGAGGAAGCAGATTGCCTCTTTGCTGAACACTTAGACAAGGTACTGATTTAACAACAGTGGACAAGCAGCTGGGAGCTGGGCTGTCAGCCTGTCACACACTGACAAATCTGTTGTTCATATTCAGGCAGGATGTTCTAGTTAGATTGCCATCAGTATCATCCATCTACCACAGGCATGCAGGGCAGCCCTGCATCTCCTGCATACCCATAGACGAAATGCTGGTGATACCGCTTTGTGGGGCAACCTCCAGAAAGCAGCTTGTTTGATCCCCTGCAATAAGACCAGGAAGGCAGCAGATGCAATTTTTGCCTCTCTCTTTGTTTCCCTCATTTAGTATGCTGGAATTACGCGTGCAGATTGTTGGTTACTCCAATTTCATGTCTCAGGCATGAGAGGAAACCTCTCGATAAAGCCATGAAAGCTTGCTCAAAAGCCAAGTCGATGAAATGCAGCCTAACTAAAACAGAAATAACAGCATTAAAAAATGGTGATTAATAAAGAGATACTGAAATTACATTGTTCTGGCTTCCAGAATAATTTTCGACCATATTTCCATACAGCTGCTCAATCCGTGACACTAAAATAACACACTCCAGAGCTAGTTCACTCGTATAGTCAAGCTCAGTCTGTGGGTGAACTCTCGGCTAAAACCTGTCTGTCTCTATTCATGTTAATCAGTTCGAGTCAATCTGTATTGGGTTTGTGTGTAAGAGTGGCTGTGGGGAGGGGGTGTTTATCAGAGCTGTACAACACGTGCTGTAATTGTTTTAATACAGACACACACTTGCCCGTTTCTTTTTTAATTTGGAAAAGCTGCTTTTAAATACTCTGATTATATATTCAACAGATTATAGTTTCATATTATCTGTCCTTATGTCAAAGTTATCCAATTTGTGGCCCTGTGTGCCCTTTATCTTCTGTTCCAGCTCCAGATCTGTAATCCCAAAGGCCAGGAAAAGAACTCCTGAATTGAACTAGAGGAAAAGAATGGTACATCTGTATAACTTCATCTGAATTGGTCATCTGGTTTTGCTGCTGCCTGTTCATCACCTCTGAGTGATAGAAATAACCCACGGCTTTCTCAAGGAGGTGACAGAGGAAGGAGTCCAGTTAACTTACTACTTATTCTCACAGTGGTATATACCATTTTACATTATGCAATTTAAACAGTAGTGGCTCTGAAAAGTGGTAAGCTGGTCAGATTCTTAGTGTTAATATATATCTTTTTACATGTTACCTTAATACTGTAAAAATCATAACGTGACATACATTTATAGACCGTGTAATTTCATCAGCTCATATCTTCAAGCCGTCTTCCCAACCTCTTCAATATGATACCTTTTCTGGTCAAGAAAGCCAGTTATTTCCACTGTATTTTTCACAGTGAAGTGCACGAAAGCACCAAGTTCATGTAGATTAGTGAAGTGACCAATCTAAAAAGGGAAAGAAGAATCGTGCCATTTTCTGCCTTTTTTGAGGTGTATCCATCAGCAAGAAAGCTCATGAATAGAAAAGAGTGCAGTGCAGATTGCAGTGAATTCTCACACAGTGCTGGGAACTATATAAAAGGCCAGTAAAAACATGTGTAGAGAAGGCAGACAGATGATAACCTGTCCGTATTTCTTACACAGGGTGCTGCTTGTTCTTCATTTTCAGAAATAGTAAATTTGATGTAATCTTTCATCCCCCCCTAAAAGGAATCTCAGTTACTGTCCCACACATAAAGAAAGGGGTAAAACCAGAAATCTCTTCTTTGTTGAAGTGTTCTGCTTGGTCTTTTAGGACAGCCCTACAAGTTCATCAGACAGTAAATATGGGCTGTAGACAGAGCAGTTAAAGGGATTTCTAGATTCTTATTAAAAGTAGAAATAAAATCTGAGGGAATCAAACTGCTTTTGTGGCTGAACAAATAATTCCAAGGTAAATTAAAAGCATACTTTAAAGTCTTCTGTACATGGTCGCATGTTGAGGCTAAGCTCCTACTTCTTGTACACAAAGGTAACAGCATCAGTTCCTTATCTTTATAAAATCTCTGGGAGTTCTTTGCTCAGAAATCTCTGTGATTTTTGATTGACACAAAGATTACCTAATAAACCCTCACCGCAAACTAATTAATCACTGTGAATACAACACTAAATTGGCAAGTATAAAAAAGCAAATGAGATGGGTGTTGAAGACCGTTTTCAAATTACCTTAGTTAAAAGCCAAGTAGAGAGTGTTGAAAGCATCAATAATATTGCACTGCTGTAAACTTCCTTCTTTACTAGAGCTGCCTGCTTACAAGGAAGCGTGAGGGTGCACTAACCCTACCACGCTTTGGTCAGTGGGACCACAGTCAGAGTGAGGCATTACCTCTTCTGAAAGCACACGGGACATGGGCAGGACTGGGATCTGCTTTATAGCTCCTTTTGCAGTTATTAATTGCAAATAACTACATGTTGTTGTAGCTATTATTCTGATGTAGGAATGTCACTGCACCCATGAGCCAAGGTTTTATTTTACTGCAAGAGGGGTGGCCTTGTGTCAACGCAGCAAGTGGGTTTCCTCTGGGCACAGTGGCTCCTGTGAGCTGTGAGAATAGCTCTTTCCCCACACACAAGTTTAACAGAGATAAAGTCACCACAAAGTGATATTCCTGACAAGTTTATCTAAGTCTGAGGCTTAGGTCAATATAAGATCTTAGTTCTCCACTTTCTTTTTTCTTTTCTGATGATTGAATACCACTACGGTCTTATTTATGGCTCGTGTATAGGGTACACCAGCATCACTGCAGGAAATACTCTTGTCAATTTTTTAAGCCTTGAAATTAAAGACAGGAGGAAGCTCTGAAGGGCTTTATCCTACTCAGATTGTTCCCTCTGTTCAGGGAGGCTAATATCAGGGATTTTGTTTGGGCAGTCCCTGCCAAGGTTGAGATACAGAACCCCCCCAGGACTACATCGCTTGGCTGCAGGGGCAGAGAGGACCACGGTTCCTGCAGTGGGGTAGGAAGAAGACAGGCTGTGCGAAGGGGTTGTGAAGCACTTCAGCCACTTAGAAGTGTGCAGGAACTGAGTAAAAAAATACCAAATAATTCCAAAGGAAATTAAAAAATACCACAGCAGTTATCCAAAATAGTGGGAAGGGTCCTGTGGGCTTTTTGGCAGTGAGGGAAGCAAGAGTCATGTTTCCATCTATAATTACAGCTTGTTAGTCTTTTTCTGTATCCTTCCAGCTATGTGCTGCTGTGTACCCCAGTTTAACATCAGTGTTGTGTTTTGCTAATGTGCTGGTTTACCCGTTCATCTTCAGAGAGGGTGAAATAGGTTTTCTTCCTTGCAGTTCTCTAACAGGTACCTGTGTACCACCTCAGTGGCTTGATACTTTTCTGATCTTTTGCTGCTTAAACCATTCCTATTGTCCTGTTTTGGGCTGGGAGAGAGTTAATTTTCTTCCTAGTAGCTGGTGCAGGGCTGTGTTTTGGCTTCAGTCTGAGAACAATGCTGATAACACACCGATGTTTTAGTTGTTGCTCAGTAGCACTTACCCTGATTAAGGACTTTTCAGTCTCGTGCTCTGCCAGTGAGGAGGGGTGGAGGAAGCAGAGACAGGACACCTGACCCAAACTGGCCAAAGGGCTATTCCATACCACAGCACGTCATGCCCAGTATAGAAACTGGGGGGAGCTGGCCTGAAGAGGCTGACTGCTGCTCGGGTTGGGCTGGGTATCAGTCAGCAGATGGTGAGCAACTGTATTGTGCATCACTGTTGGTTATTGTTTTCCCTTTCCCCTGTTAGTTTTATATTCTCTCCCCTTGTTATTTCCCTTATCATTATTACTGTTATATTGTACTTTAGTTATTAAACTGTTCTTATCTCAACCCACAGGTTTTACATTGATGCTCCCCATCCTGCCCAGGGAGATGGGAAGTGGGGCATGAGCGAGCAGCTGCTGGTACTGAGTTACTGGCTGGAGTTAAACCACAACACATATGCAGTCATAGAACCATGGAATGGTTTGGCTTAGAAGGGACCTTAAAGAGGTAAACTGAGGGAGATTGTTTCTGTGTGGCATGTACCTGTGAGCAGGCAGGCGCAGTGACTAACTTGAATCCAGCTGGTACCTCTGCATTTCATCCGCTTGACTGGAATTCTACTTAAAATAATAACTTCAGATTTGTGGACTTGATTTCTTTTGGGGTTTTTTCCTTGTTATGGTTTTGGTTCATGATTTGACTGACCTATAAGATTTTCATTTTGTAAATTAAGCTAAAACCCTAGCAAACTGGGGGTTGGGGAATAGTTACTGATGGGCTCTTTCATCTTGTGGCACCTGAACATACGCAGAGCCCTCTAGTCTTCAGCCTTCTAGTACTTTGCTTATTCAGCAACGTACGGATCGTGTGGCTGGTGCTGTATGATGCTCTATCTCAGTAGCTAAAGAGCAAAGCAAATCTCCAACACTGCAAATGTCCTGTTCAACTTGGTGGGACTACAAACGAGCACAAAAGGGGTGCTGCGCAAGGGGTAGTCGCAAGGTTGAAGCTGGTGATAGGTTCCAAACAAACCTCAGCCCGTGCTGGACTGCTGGTCCACATGGTGTTGTTCTATCCCAATTATCCATGTTGCTTTTATGGGAGCATGGGTGCAATCCATGCCTCGTCTCACTCCTGCAGTGGATCTCCTTGGGCTGATTCCCGTTGTCGTTCGGTTGGGGCAGGTATGAGTTCTCTGCTCGACTCCAAACCTGCCTGCCCAGCTCCAGACACAGATGTTGCCTTTCACAAGGACCAGCAGCAGCTCCCAGGGATTAGAATGAATTGGCCACTGTTCTCCAACCCACTTACTTGCCTCCTACAGCACCCCCTCCCTCCACTGGTCTCTTCCTTCCCTGCTCCCATCCTGGCTGCTCCCAGGCAGGAGAGAGAGGAATTATTTATTGTGTGCCTGTTGAAAATGAAAGGCTTTTACATTTTAATGAGCACTAAATAGGAGCGAGGAAATATTGTTCATTAGCTGTAATCTGTGGAATTGCTTGAGTGAACTTCCTTTGGAGGCCGCTTTAAACGGTTCACTCAAGTAAAGCAGTTTGTATGGTAATTAAGGGAGCATTTTTCTGTCAACATCTGTGCTGCTATTTATAACGCTGAAGGTATCTTATTACTCCACCAGAGAAACATTAAAGAGGGTGGGCAGAGGGGAGGTTGTATTTTATATTATATTATATATATATAATTACCGTTTTCTCCCTTCAAAACCTTTTCCTTGTTTCCTTTTTGCTCTCTTATTCTCTTCTCACTCTTCCCGCCACCCCCCAGTTTGCCAAGGCAATAAAAGAAAATCCTATCCACTGTTTTCTGATAGTAAGGATTATCATTCTGACATCTTTTCATTAATCGTACCCTTTGCTCAGCAGCCAGGCAGGGAGACTCAAGCTGCTTGGCAAAAATGAGAGGCCCGTGTCTTTGGAAACCATTCCTCGTCCCACTTCTCTCCGTAGTTTCCCGCCACCCCCCAGTTTGCCAAGGCAATAAAAGAAAATCCTATCCACTGTTTTCTGATAGTAAGGATTATCATTCTGACATCTTTTCATTAATCGTACCCTTTGCTCAGCAGCCAGGCAGGGAGACTCAAGCTGCTTGGCAAAAATGAGAGGCCCGTGTCTTTGGAAACCATTCCTCGTCCCACTTCTCTCCGTAGTAAAATAGATTTGGCTTGTGGCCGTGCCCCCAGAGGGGTAACCCAGCACCACCTCTATCCTCCACACATCCCCCTGGTAGCACTGCTGCAGTAAAGCTCCTGGTGCTCTGCAATGAGGAGAGGTAGGGGGAAGAGGGTAATGGGGAGAAATAACCTTTAGCATATTCAGTGTCATGCTATTATTTCACATTTGAGGTTGGTATTTTGATTTTGCTGCTCTGAGGAAAAGAGTTTGGGAGCAATGAATGGACCTGGGTTTCACACACAAAATAGAAGGGGTTTTACTTGTTTGCTTTCATTTGATAATACCCACCATTTTAACCCCACCAGCTACACTACTCTGGGGTAATAAGGAGCCATCACCAGGTATAGTTTTACCCTTACTTTTGCTCTCTTTGATTTTTCCTGTACTCATAACAATGATGTTCACATCCCTAATGCAGCTCATCACTTAGGAATATGGGAAACTGGAATTGCCAAAGCAGAGATTCACATTACCCGGTGCTGCACAGCAATGCCTGCCACCCTGCTTGGCTCTAGGTGATTTCCAAGGACCTGCAAACCATCTCCCACCATGGATGTCTGCGATTCTCACTTTCCCAAATCTAAGTGTCTTCCTCCTTCCCTTTCTCATGTTCTGAATGTTTCATTTATGTTCTGCCTCAGTTTACTTCTCCCTTTAAACCTCTGACATCGTTTTCTCCCTCCCATAAACCAAATCCAAACCTGGGGTGTTTAGATGGGTTTTTCCTTTGTGTTTTACACGAAAACATGCTAAGAAGACTTCAGAGGAGGGAATATTCACCTAGTGCTGTGAAGATTTTACCTTTTTTACTAAGAAGAACCAATGTATGTGGAAATACACATGAGGAAAAGCTAGAAGTAGAGTTAAAGCTTGCTAGAGCACACCAAATACATTGCACTCGAGAAATTAAACATGCTGTGCTAAAGCAAATAACTTTTATAGATTTCTCTCTGCGTGTAATGAAGGAAAAACATAAATGACTATCATAAAAAGTAAACATTAGAGAGAGAAAATCCCTTTTACAGCATTCAGTCCATCTTTCTGTCAATAACAAGTTGTTCCCTGTAGTGTATTTTTCTAGTGATTCCTCCAGTCTAGTGTTAAACATTCCAAGTGATGGGCCTTGCTGTTCCCCTGGGAGATGGACTGAAAACTTAGTGCATTTCAATGGCAGGAAGTTTTTCTTGGCATCTTTAATTTTCTCTGTCTGTATTTCTTCCTATTGGTCTTGGGTTATCCCTGTAATTACTTATGTTCCTTTGAATTATCTCATCAGTGCTGGGTTGGAGGCAAGTTTATCATGATTCTGTATCATCATTTCGTAACTCTGCAGCAGAAACTCCAACTACGCATTTTGGTTTTATTCTTGGCTTATGGTTTAATTGATAGGTAAAGTTTCCTTAATGTTTGCCTCCTATTTACAGCAAGAAAGCTTATCACATCGCTAGATTCAATATCACTGTTCTTTTCTTTTGGAGGGTAACCAAATCATGAGACCCTGACACCTGCTGGCTTGGGAAGGGGACAGAACTGATCTCAGAAACAAGAAAGTGCTTCCAAAGAGAAAGGTTGCAAGTAGACAGAGGAAAAATAGTGGAGAGCAAAACTGCCCAACAAGTAACAAAGATCTTAAAACAAAGGGGAGAGGTTTTACAGAAGAAAGCAAATGAGTGAAGGCCTCTGATGCAGAAATTAATCATTTACCTGAAGATTCAGAGTATTCGATGGTCAAGGAGACCCACTCTAACAGTTATATCACGCCTAGCATGCATCCACCCACAGGGGAGATCAGAGATGCTACCAGCACTCCTGCTCTTCACCTAATGGATGTTCAGGTGTGCTTACAAACTGGGATCACAACCAGGAGCTAAAGGGCTGTTTCATGGGTCTGAGGAGTCTCCTGAAGAGTTGGAGCCTTTCCATGAAACCGCTGCCAGGAAAGGTAGAGGCTTTCTGCCATGGTGCTTGTGAATATAGACCTGTATCTACCCAGCATGGTGGAAGGGCAAATGCAGCCCAGGCTGTGACATATCAGAGTGCTTGAAAAGTTAAAGCTCTGCCTGTATTGCAGTATGTCTAATTGACTGCCTAGCAAATGCCAGGACATGGATCCTGGGAATTTTGTCTGTCTAGTTTTCATCAACATTTGGAGTCTGGCTGAAGTGTTTATTTTTCAGGCTATTAATTGTGCTTGGAAAATCATCTCTCCCAGAGCATCCCAACAGACATAGTGATTTTCCAAGTAATACAGAGAAAAGACATGTTTACTGTATAGGTTTGACACAGGATGTTTCAGGGCCCAGCCTGCTGAGTATCTGAAGACAGAACAGGCTCCTCCTCATCTGTGGGGCAATTCAGACACTAGTGGAGGCAGCAGACAGACATCTATCAAATAGGGTGAGCATAGTTAGTAGCAAAACACCACAGCTTGTGCCTTTGCTGAATTGGAAATAAAAACTACTGTTTACTAATCAGGAATTCAATTCATTGCCAGGAGGCTGCCTTAGACCTTCTGTATCTTAAGGTCCTTTCCAACCCTAACTATTCTATGATTCTATATGTCAAGCAACTTTACATTTCCCCTCTATCTCTTGTGATGAGCTCGGGTCAAGTAAAGCTCAGCTTCTCAAAGTTACTCAATCTTAGTTTGTGTCATTGTCTTTAATACTTCAACCTTACAGGTCAAACACAGAATCAGAGCAGGACAACTCCAGAAGAAATGTAAAGACCTCCACGTGGTTACAATTTGCTGTGACACTGGAATTGTACAATCTGCCAGTAAGGGACTAAAAAAAGAAGTCTGCCCTAGTAAGTAACTCATCTCTCTTACAAGGTGTGTTTTATTTGTTTTTAACAAGCAATTAATTTGATCCAGATGTTTAGTATGGCTCATTTAAGGGGCTTTTCAGTGAAATAAGCTACCACAGTCACAAAAGGCAGGAGAGGAGGAACATAAATCTGTGCAGTAACTGTTAATTTTCTCCTCAATTGTATTTTTAGTTGTCAAAGCAAGAGATGCCCAAATGAAGTAACAACTTTTAAGCATGTGAAATACTCCTAATTTCTGCTCCTATTTAGAGCAAAACTATCATTTTTATTTTAAACTATCATTTAAAAACTTCTTTCTTCCTTGCTTGTGACCAAACTGTTTTTCTCAGAACTTTAATGTGTAGCATCATGTAAAAGGCAGCTTTACAGACAGCTCTGGCTCCGCATTGCCAGTGCATCTCCTTCCAGCATGAAGCTCACACATGTGCTTATCTTTAGGAATGTGTAACTTCTACTGGAGCTCAATGGAATTTCAGCTCATGGAGGAACTTTAATGCTTTGCGGAGTGGGAATACATTTTAGTATATGCTCAAGTATTTTTCTTAAGAGGCTTATCCATGCGTAAGACTTCTTGAAAGGCCCTTCTGAGTTAAAAATACCTGAAGTTCTTTCTAATGAGGATCTGTAGCATTCTGCTGAAGATAATCAAGGCTCACAACATCTCGTATTCCAAAATCCTTATTATGAAAGAATAAAAAAAGGTTACCTTAGCTAAAATAAGCACAGGTTAGAATGAAAGATAAAAATGGAGAAGGAAGAGGGTAGGTGTAGGCATCTCTTATTGAATGTTTTCATTTATAACCTTTGCTAAGCTGTACCATATTTACCTGTAAGCTCTTTAAGACAAGGATTCATCATTCTGCATGTATATGTGGGGCCTAATGTGGTTCAGGGTGCATTTTAATATTTAAAACCAGATCATTTTCTATGGGTGTTACAGGGTTCACTTGCTTTAATACTGTTTTGGTATTTATTGAATATCTGAATAATACAACAGACACTGAGACAGGCAGTTAATCATAATATTTTCCAAAGATTAAAAACATTCCTTTGTTTGTTTTGGAAGCTACTTCTGAGGCTTCCCAGGTAGTGTACCATAGCAATACAACATTAACACAGGACAGGGCATGTTTCAGAGGTTCATTAATGCATCCTATAGATGCGCAGCCTCATGCATTCAGCCACCAGAGGCGTGTAACAATGGAGCATTAAAACATGCCCAGGAGTGTCTTAATGCTGTTACAGATTTTAATTCAACTTTTGTAGAAAACAATTCTTTTTTAAAAGACAGTTTTTACTGTACTGTGAAATCTGTGCAGGAAAGAAACAACTTCTGTGACATAAGAAGACAACGACAGCCGGACATGGACATAAATGCCATTTTTCTACCATTTTTATATATTCTCTTTTGCATTTACATTGTTTTATAAATAGCATAGTCCTAAAGCCTGTTTCTCATTTTGCTGACTTACCTTTCCACCGCTCAGGAAGGGTGAAGGAATCTTAAAGTGCCATAGATGTAAATCACCACCCCAGACTACTTCGCTTAGTTGCTAATTTCAATCGACATTTCTAGGTTTCTAGGTGAGTAAGACTTTTAAGCAGCTTTGGACTTTTGTTGAAGAAGCAAAGCTAGAAATCCAAGCAGTTTGCCAAACAAATTCTGCAGAAGAAAGCTAAAACTAGGGAAGGAAAAACTGGGTCTGTCACCAGTGGTCAGGCTGTTCATGCCCTCACTTGTCACTGAGCGCATCAGTTTCACAGCTAAATCTCGATTTACTTGACTTTTTAAAATCATGTTATCATTCAGTACTGTCATTTTATTACTGTTGCCTACAAGCAACGCAGAAAATGCTATTTTTATTTTGCAGCAAACCATCACCCATGATTTGATACTAAATCCTGTGTGAACACATGCTGCAAGTTGTGGAACAAGCCTTAACCTCCCGTGGCACCCTCTTGTGTAAAAGTCAGGAGCAGCATAAAGAGCTTGGAAGTACTTGAGCCTGGCTAGAGATTTCTTTAATGATAGTGCTTTGAAAGAAGGCCATAGGACACCCTTCAAGAAATGTACCATCTGCCCCTAAATAAAACACTGTCTCAGGTCAATTTAAAACTGCATTCCGGTTTTACCTTTATTTATGTATCTATTTATTACTACGTGCCATTGCGTGTGGCTGAAGCCAGCTTTCATTTTGAAATGGAGCATTGCAACACTGTGTTCAAAAAAAGACTTTAATTAGGTATCAAAGCATTGGTTTTCCACTTTTCATTCTAAAGACTGTGTAAGGAAATCCTACGCCTCTTTGTGAATCAGTTTTCTGACAGCAAAAGTTGCACTGGAGCTCAACATTTCGACTAGCATTGCTTAGGGCTGTGTGTTAATCATCATTATCATAATAATGGCATTACACTGTTATTACATATTACTCCTCCTCTGAAGTGTGTAAGTACAGCAAGCTGTAATTTGTAAATACCAGTGCTGCTCCAGCTGCACTTTTCATTGACAGTGCTGCAGGAGGAGCATTGGGATAACACCAGGTTTAACTGCAGCATCACCACCCTAGAGCATCAGCTCTTCAGCCTTAAATCCTTGCTGCTGATCAGCACAAGGGCCGAAGGTCCAGAAGGATACGTGGCTGAATTGATGGTGGGACATGGTGTAGATCTGGGACTCCTCTTGTCCTGTCATGTTTGCATGAGAGCTATGGTGCTTGTCAGCCACAGAGTGGGAAGATCTGACTGATGGGAATAGTAGGATAATACAGAGCAAATGCAACTGGTTGGATTTGAGAGCTTTTGCTCTGTTCTTCCTTCTCTACACTGATTTCAACTGTGGGGAGGTTTAAGAAGCTGTTTTGAAAGGGATGAGGTTTGGGGTTTTTTGGGGGATAGAGGGATATGACTGGACGTGGTGCTGAGTTCCTAAGTCTGCAAACACAAAGAACGGAATTTGTTACTAGCATGCCTACTTGTGAACATAGCCTGTAAATCCAAACCCCAGTGATGATGGTTTAGGTCTTATCAAGGCTGCTAGTGTCAGTGCTGTCTTGTAGTGCTCTCCAGCAGATACAGCAGAGTTGTTGACCATTGCATTCCAGAATGTGCTTCTAGCCTTCCTTGTAATTAGATTTTCCAGTCGTAAAGAAGTCCCTTGAAATTACAGGTGTTCTGAAATGAACCATGCCACATATTTTCTTTGAGGTTGAAATTATACATACATATAAGCTCCAAATGATTAAAAATAATTTAATCCAATTAGAGGAAAATATACGGTTTGGACCAGGAACTAGAGACAGCACTAGTTAGGTACTGCAGTGTATAACTTCTAAGTTTGTGGCTGCCAGCTGTAATCTAATTCAGCATTAAACACCTCATCTTCTTCTATATTTTAGGTAAAAAAGTCATCTGCTCCAAACCTGTTACCCAAAAAGAGCACAAAGTAGGAAATCCAGTAGATCTAATCAGTAAGCAAAGAGCTCTCTCTGAATTTATGACACATTTACTTCAGGGGTGGGAAGGAAGAGGACATAATGCTGGACCTGGTTATGTTTGGAGAATGGGACTG
>NW_009916751.1:62678-83112 GCF_000696875.1 Nestor notabilis | reverse complement strand
GCTGGGAGAGTCAAGCCTGCGGCAACCATACAGAAGTACAACTCCTTTCCTGCATGCTTTCCTCCTCTGCTCACAAAGGCCTGGATTTTTACATTTCATTTTATATTTGTATATGTTTTATATATTATATAAGGAATATTTATTGTATATCGGATTGTATATTTATTGTATAATTTTATATTCTATTGTCATCTTAGTCTTATGCATCACTTAAAAGAGGGCCATTATTATTTAGACTAGGGATTCCCAAGATCCATCTGTGATTTATAGCTCGTACAACCTCAATTCAGTCTTTACAATCTGAAGAGTAGATACAACATAGTTTTACCGTAACTAGCACTGTTATGCTGCTTCCAATATATAAACTAGTTAGATTTAGCTCGAGCACTATGCAGTATGGACAATCATAACAGTGAGCTGGGGAGCTGTCTGTCCCTCAGCCAGGCCGTGCTGTGATGGAGCAATACCGCAGGAGAGACAACACATCTGAAGTGGTCTGTCTGGTGGGGAAGGTGGCCAAAGGCTGAATGACTTTCAGGACTTCAGGAGACTGCTGTTCCCTTTCAGAAAGGCAGCTCATGTGAGTATTGGCTTTTAAGATATTCAGGGTTATGCATAAAATAACTGAAAAGAATATTTTGCATGTATTGGTAATTATTATAAAGGTCATAATAATATAAAAATCAGGTCATAATTATTATAACCAGTAAGTACTGGAACTAACAAATATTTGTACAGCACTTTGAAAACAAGCAAGAAGCACAAGAAGTGCTCTGTACAGCTAAGTACCTGTTCTAGTATTATGACAAATGATGCAAGTATGATGTACCTCAGCAAATGCCAATTATCTCTAGAGCTGGTTCAAAGTTACTGCTGTAGGACTTTTTAAACACGTCAGGAAAGAGAGACCTGTTATACAGTACAATATAGAAGATGTCACCACCCTTATTGATATCGTGCAACCAATTCAGCTGGTATTTGACCTACGAGCCATATGGATTCCTCTAAAAACTAGTCCCAGACTGGTTGCAACTTGGTGTTGAGTCTGAGGCAAGGGTTCCAACAGTGGATTTGTGACAGAAGTAGTAAGGTTTAAAATACGGTATTTTTTTAGATCATGCTTTGTTATGTGAGTGCAATTCAGAAACAGCAGAATCCTGATTCCTACCCAGAGCTGGCACGAACCAAACACAAATGATTTTCAGCTGAATTTTAGTTTTCCAAAAGCAACTTCCCAGCCAAAATGGCCTGGTCCCAGGTTCTGTTTTAATTAAAACAAGAATGTTAGAAGTTAATTAGCCAGCACTGGTCCTTTTTCAAACATTCTGTGGCTTTTGCAGGTTTCCAGATGAGGGAAGTGGAAATTTCCAAATGGTTGCATCCAAATGGCTTTTTCTACCCAGTTTTGTGTCAGCTTCTGTTGTGATAGGAGAAGACAGTGGGAAAAAATGCATTCAAATTCTGATTCCAAAAAGCCACTTTAAAAGGATTCTGAAATACTGAAATACTGCCCCATGATGTGCCCTGAGATTGGTATGTAACGATAAAGATGCATAAAACAGCTCCTAGCTTTTTTCTTTCAAGGCTCTGCAATTCCCTTTTTCTGGGATAACTATGTCTGATACAATTTGGAGTCTCTCCTGGTAAGAAGCAGTAGCAGCTACTTTGGACATGGGCATGAAAGGGTGGAAAGGAAGGGATCCACACCTCAAACAGGATTGCCCAAGACATTGCTTTACACAGAGTTTCAAAAGAAATTATTTCACATTGCTTCAAATAATAGCATCAAACTGCAATATGAGAGCAAGTAGTGACAGGACAAAGGGGAATGGCTTTAAACTGACAGAGGGGAGATTGAGATGAGCTCTAAGGCAGAAGCTCTTCCCTGTGAGGGTGCTGAGGCGCTGGCACAGGGTGCCCAGAGAAGCTGTGGCTGCCCCATCCCTGGCAGTGTTCAAGGCCAGGTTGGACACAGGGGCTTGGAGCAACCTGCTCTAGTGGAAGATGTCCCTGCCCGTGGCAGGGGGCTGAAACTAAGGTCCCTTCTAACCTGAACCTTTCTATGATTCTTTACTTGCTTTAATAGTTGTGAAGAAATCATTAGTTTACTCATTTGCTGAAAAGACATCCTATCACATTTTAAACCGAAAGACAGTAACAAAAATGATTACTCTTATAAATGTGTTTCTAGAAGTGATGGGAGTATAAAACCAGATTGGAGAATATTTAATAAATTGTCTAGAATATAGCACTGTTTTTCCTGGAATAGCATTAAAAACCTGCAAGGTGTTCCTGGGAAATTCCTTCACTGGCATAGCTTTAGCCTACATTAAATGATCTCATGATGGACACTACCACTTAAGCAGCAAATACTAACGGAGGCTAGATGGGATGTGAGAAGAGAAAATCAGAGTATCGATGCACAAATGCTGACTACCATCTGGCAGCCTGGCACAGATGTCATTTACTGCTGTTCATGAATCAGGAACCAGTTAAATTTAACAGATTTAGCAGTCTATCTATCCTTGAGCAATGCGAGGTACTACGAGAATTATTCTTCAAAGCTGCAAACTACACTGTTCATTATTTTGTGACCAGAAATGCTTGATATTTATTCTTTTAATTAGCACAGTTCTTCAGTTTAGGGTAATAGTCTAAATACACAACCTCCAGGAACTAATAGCAAGAAAACACCTAACAATAGTAATCTTTCAGGACTTGAATGTGTGTGTTTCAAGGCTGCTTTTTGAAAGGGAGCATTGCTAGCTGAAGGGGTAATGGTGGGGGGGGGGTTCATTCACTGGAATAAAAGAGGAAGTTTTCAGCTTAATTTTCTTAGAAAAACACATGTAGGTTTGGGGTTTTTTTCCTAAGAAATGTTGTTATTTTGCTGGGTATCTGTGAATAAAGCTTTATATATATGGCATGATGTAGCCATACATACATATTTGAAACTTTATTATATTATAAAGCACTAGAAAATCCACAGCGTGATTGCAGATACCATCCTGTGTTTGCATTTTAATTTTTGGAGTAATATTTCCACGTTTACAACATTCAGGGATCAAGTTAAATGCCCTCTGTCCAACATCTCCTTATGAAAGCAAAGCTCTGAACTCATGAGCTGTTTATGAGCTGCAAATGAATATACTGAGGTATCGTCATTAATAATGGCAACCAATTTATTTTGCTTATATGTTAGGTCATGAAAAACATCCTACATGGGTGATAGAAGATACTAATTTTATTAAGGCTTTATCAATTTCCAACTTCTACCCCTTGAACTGTTAACATTTGATGTTGTAACTAGGACACGGAGAGGTGTTTTCAGAAGGAAAAATTACAATGTTTTATCCAAACCAGAAGACAAAATGCTGCTCAAACAGGAATTCTGGCCTGCACGTGAGAGGATGCCAATAAAGCAGAGAAGCGGGGAAGGAGTGAAAGCAAAGGGAAGCACAGCCACTGCACCACTTATAAAGGCTTTTTAAAACATGGTTGCTTCTAGAATTATACTGTTAACATTAACTACTCTGCTAAATGTCATTTCAGAGCAGCTTGGCTATGCTGGGACCAATAATGTTTCAGCAGATGTTAACAGTGAGGGAATTTAAAGATTACAGAGTTTCATGGGTGTAGTAAAGCTGCAGTGGGAACAGAAATATTACCATAGCTGTTATGTTCTGAGTGCACCACATCTACTGACAAGTAATACATGAGTGATAGTGAGGACCAGGGGAACATAACTTTATACTTACTGGTCAGCAGCCTATAAATTCCATAAATTAAACAAAGTTTTATGTATTTTTCATTTCTTTTCAGAATGATCCTCTCTAAGGGCCCCTGCTTCATGTTAATTCCACCGACCAAGCGTAGCTCTGTCTTTCAGTGGTTTTTCATAAGGGTGTTTCCCCACATATATGTTCCCTTTTCCTCTGCCTCCTACCTTCCATTTGGTAGGTTTTCACAAGCAGTGATCCTGCTTTCTCTCCACATTCTACATGGGTCCAGCTTGATAACGAACTGAAGAGTAGTAGATATCACCCTCTGCAGGAGGAAGGCCCTTCACAGAAAGATCTTTTATCCAAAACAGGGATAGACGTTTTGTGCACAACTTCTGCCCAAAGTCTGAATAATCATCATGGCTTACTGAGACCATTAGAAACTGAGAAATACACAGAGAGGTTGATATCTTTTAATTGAGCTTCTTAAAATGTTAAAACTGCAAGCCTGGGATGAGCAAGGCAAACTAGGATATGGTACCATGTTACAATGTCCAGTGTGGTTCTAGCAGTAAATGGAGTGTGGGGGTAAATAAATTGGCCAAACGTTATATATAGCTGTCAGATGTGGGGTGCACGTTCACTTATGCATATAGGTACAGAGACAGAGTCTGTTACAGAGACCATGACTAACCTTGCAGAAAGCATGAACATCTGTATCCGGGCTTGATTGCTTATGTATGGATAAAGTGTTAAGTTGAATTAATTTAAAATGTTACGTTTAGTAAGCATCGCTTACCAGTCATTTAGAGAAATGAAGAAGCAAAATACTGTCTATCAAAGAATGAAACAGATTATAGTTTGGGGTGAATGTATCCAGCACTGCTACCAGCACAAGACCAGAAGGTTGTTAATGTAGCCACATTTTAAAGGCGCTCTCGCAGGGCCTTCTCACTTCTTTTTCACTTTCAGGTTGGGCATTAGGAGGGAAAGGGATGACCTTTTGTCAACTTTTTCCATCACAGAGTCCACTACAAAGTGCCTCTGATGTAAAAGTTCCCTTCCCATGATGCTGACTGTGCAGACCCCACTGCCAGTGTTGGTCCTGCCCAGACCTTTCCCTTAGTGAGTTCATTGTGCTTATGAAGGAGCACAGCACTACCAGTGTGGTGCTCATTAGGATAGAAGATCTCAGTACAAGAGACTACTACTTTTTATTTCGACGGTGGTCTTTCACTATCATAAGCATAGTGAAGCAGGCTTTCTCTATCCAGCTCTCCTTTTACTGGGCACAAATCACTGCTGACAGGAAGTTTTATGCCTAAATCCGTTTACTGTCCTTGTTGGTAGTCTTTAAATTAATATTTATAAGCTAAGAGAGGCCTAAAAGGATGCAGCAGTAAAATATCTAAATGCTTCAGTTTGGCTTGAGCTGAATTTTCTCCTTCTCAACCACTGACATTCCTTAATTACTAGTGACCCAGGCATGTATTGTCTCTACTGCTCCAAGCCTACAAATCACTGCCTTCCACAGTATTGTGGCTGACAAAAGGGGAGGTTCAAAGCAAACCAGTTTGTGTGATATATTGGGTGAATAGGTATCGGTACAGGCTGGAGAGGGAGGAAAAGAAATACCTTCAGAGAAATGCCTGAAGAGAAGTAACTTTAAGCTGAAACAAATGACTTGGCTATGGAAAAATAAAAATGAATAATGTTGGAATTGGCAAAAGCAACAGATTTAGTTGCTGTAATTTTTAAAACTGTGGGAAACAAACCAGAGGGCATACTGAGCTCAAAGAAACCCTCAGCTGGGCATATTCAGATCCTGACTGGATGATACATACTCACACCCTCAGCAAAATGACTGTTTTCATTAAATCAATATGAAGGACACTTCTTTATGTACCAAAAAAAACCTGTTGGGCAAGCTGAAATTAGAACAAAACTGATTAAAAGTAAAGTCTTGTTGCATTCAATCTTTTTCTCCTTTTTGTTGCTACTTTGATTTTTTTTTCCCCTTGATGTCTTCGTTCAAAGTAGATGAACGTGTACAACAAAAGAAAAGCAAATATAATAAAAACCAGATCAGCTGTCACCACCTTAGCACATAAACACGTGAAAATAATGAGACTGCTTAGGCTGGGAAAAAAGTAGAGATTACGAATGGCAGAGTCCACTTAAAATGTCATTCTGGGGGGAAAAAAACCATGAAAGAGAAGAAAGTAGAGGATTCTAACCTGCAAGTGGTGAATCTGCACCCTGGTCTTGATGCAGATGAGGTTTTGGCACATGAACCATTTTATGATTACATGGGAGGATCCCTAAACAGAAGGTAGCACATAGCTGACCATGCAGGATGCAATAGAACCAAATCACCATTGTCTGTAGACTGCGTGAAATCCTTTTCATAAGGAATGAATGAATGAAACTTTTATGTTCTCCAGGTAACAGAGAAACAACTGAATAGTTTGTAATAAAACTGCTGAAAGATACAAATAAAGATCTTTCTATCCTACTGTTCATGCCTTTGTACCCACTAGATCTCTGCCTATAAGGAATGTCTGAAAGGTGGGTTAATGCATATCTGTTTCACTTTGGGAATGAAGCCCTTCATCACCCTATTTTATTCACTCTGCAAAGACTTATTTAGGGACATAAATGATATTTTTATTGCTTAAAACTTCTGTTGACTATTTCCTATATTTGCAGATTTGATCTATTATGCTTAACCAAACTTTCTTCATCACCCCTGGCTCCTGTAGCTCCGAACCAGTGTGCTGGTAAGTCTTCATTACCTCTTTCCTAGTAGTGTTATACTTCATATATGCTACAATCACACACTATAATAGGACACATCTGATACGTGTGAAGAAGACTGGGAAATAAACCATTAATTCTTTAGTATCTCAAAACTGCTGTTCTTCTGTGTTCAAAAGCCTAAGCTGCCTCAGGTTGTCTTCAAACCACTTTATGAACAGCGCTCCTGCCAGCTGAGATAGCTAATGAATACAACAAGCCTACTCACATAATTATAAACCAGGAATGATTATCTGTTCTATTAGAATGACTTAGGCTCCCCCTAAATCCTATTCTTTCCAAGCAAGATAAAATTATAAGACTTGTAGAATAAGCCGATCATCTGCTGACGGCAACTAATTCCCATATAAGTCTCTCTGCTCTTGGGTAATCAAGCATCCAAAGTGATTCATTCTAGAGCTTAAAAGGAGAAGGCATTTTGACACCTAGGTTGCTACCTTGAATCTCCAGGTACAAAGACACACATGTGAAACCTGAGGCAGGACATATGTGACAGGATGTGTGTGATATTAGAATCATAGAACCATAGAATGGTTTGGGTTGGAAAGGACCTTAAGATCATCTAGTTCCAACCCCTGCCATGGGCAGGGACACAAAATATTAGAAAGCAAGGCGTAAAATGCAGGATGATGCAGGACAACAAATGTAAACTTAACAAGTGCTAAACCTGCTAATGAACTCTTAGCTCACTGTTCTTAGACCTTATTCCTCCTCCTCTTTGTAAAGGCGCAAATAAGCAGTGATAGATAAGGTTGGAAAAGCAAAATGTAACATCATTGCCCTTTGCCTCCTTTTCTTGAGTTTTGCTTAGGACCTTTTCAGATAGATAAAGTATGTCACAAATCCAGGGGTACCCTTTCTCTATGCCAGTGATTCTCTAGCCCTGCAATGAGTTATCCAGCCTTCCTTGAAATGATGCCTCTGTTCAAGTGAACCATAGTGAGCGGTTTTCAGGGCTGCATTTTTTTCTTGGGCCTTACAGAAATTACAGCTTTATCCTTCTTCTGTTTAGATGTTGATTCCGAAGGTGGGCCATGGGACTGTCCAAATTCAAACAAGATATTGATGTATTGTCTGCTTTTTCAGCTTCTTTAGGATTATTTGGGTGGCTGGTTTTGTTCATGATTTTTCTTAAAGAGAAGAGTGTAACTGGAGCACTAAAGCAGTTTATAAATATTTAGAGGGAAAAAATAAAGTCTAAATTCTTCATTGTTGGTAGTACTGTTAATGTACTGTGTTTCATTTGTTCCATCATCAAGACTTAAGGCACTGTACTTCGCAATAGCGTGTCAGAAAGGCTGCCCTGAAATACGGCAGTAACTGCTGCCCTAAAATAGCACAGCAGTTATGGATCACTCCTCATTATTCCGAACTTCTTTTCCTATGAGAAGATGCCTGTGTGGAGTTTTTCCATTCAAACGTCACTAAAAAGTCCTCACCTTTTAGTAGTGTTTTTCCTACAAGTTGGATGAAGTTTACACATACCCACGACCAAGCATTTGATGAAGGAATCTGCCTAAGGCTGAGGGGTGCTTGCTAAATGGATTGTCATACTTTCTAAGCACACTTTCCCCAGTGCCCTGACATAAAACAAAGCTCCACGGCAGTAATTTTCTGTAGCTGAGAGACCTTTAAATTGAAATGTTTGGAAGTTTCCTTTCCATTGGCTCCAACCCATTGTTCTCAATAGCCCATTTACGGTAACTTCCAGCTGTCCTAATAGGGACAGAATAGTCAGTTCCCTCTTCCATGCTGTGCTGTCAAATGCCTCCCTGTGTCCTGGTGTGCAAGCTCTGCTCCTTTTGGGGAAAATCCTTTGGAAATCAGGTATTTCTGATCTGCACACTAACATGCTGAATGTCTTAGCCAGGATGTGCATTTTCTGTTAAATGATTTAGGCTAAGAAGGTAAAAAAGCCATGTCTGGGGTTTGCACTGGGACTCCTGGATGTTGAGCCTGATGATGTGGGAAGTTCATGAAGGCTTTTTCCTTTTCATTTGCTGTTCTTCTCTGCCTCTGCAGGTGGCTTGCTGTTATCTTGCCTTGGTACAGTTAATTTCCCATTGCTCTTTCTCTGCTTTTCCACTCACTATCCAGAACTGAATAGACACATCTTTTTGGACTGAATAAAGTCTATCTCTCTTCTCCACTCACAACTTCCCTCATTCTTTTACCTCACAGCCATAATGCCTCCTACTCACTACCCATCCATTTCCCTAGTGATTTTTTTGGTGGTGGAATAAGGACAGGGTGACAGGATTTGTTCTTATGGTCTGAGCTAAGATAGGACAATATTTATTACCAGTTTCATGTGTTCTGCCTGAAGTAGACAGAATTTCCTTCAGGCCAGGGGGTTCTAAAGAGGGAGGATGGAATTTATGTACTTAGATACTTTGAAGTCTGATCCTCCATCTCTTCTTCCCCTGGCTTGAAAAGATGAAATCTTGTGGTGCTTCACATAGCAAGGTCTCAGTACTAAGGCTGATGCTGTCTTTAGAGTCTAATGAGGGAATTATGGCCATCTGTGTTTGGCCAGAGTTATGAGGGGCTGGATAGCAAAGAAGTTAGAAATAAAACGGAAAGGAAGGATTCTTCAGGCTGCAAGAAGGTTTGGGATGTCCACAAAGCTCTACCCAAACTCCTCTGAGGGCTAAAGCAGTAAATAAGGAGCTCTGAGCTGCAGTGCGAGACTTCAGTGCTGCCACATCAACAGCTGTAAATCTGCTCTCGAGCTCTTCTTGCTTACCCTGTAGGGGAAGCACAATTCTGCCTGGATGAGCCAGTAGCATTTGGTGGCAGCACTCTGGCAAACAGACTTCCAGATGTTTGATGAGAATGACAGCCTCGGAGTGCTTGAGTGTGTGCATGCATTGCCACTCTTTAAAATTCAAGGCTAGCTCGCAGCGGTATCGGGGAGTGAAAATATCAAAAGAAGACAGTGTTCATGGCAGGCATCGCATTGCAGGCCTTAGGAGGAAAAAGAAAACTGAGGGAAGACAGCACTGAAGCAATCTGAAGAATAGAGAGGGGGGCAGTAGTTAGAACAAGTCTGGGAAATGTGGAACAGACTGTGACCCCCAGCCCAAACCCATGTGCCAGCACTCATCTGGCCTGATGGAGGGGTCTGTCAGATCTCTGTGCCCCATTGCATCTATTCTGCATCTCCACACCCTTGCCAGGCTGTTTCCAGCCTTCCTGTATTCAGGAAAATGAGCTCTATGATTTTCCCTATGATGCCTGGCTCCTGCCTCTGACCTTCACCTGACTTCTTCCACTGATGTCCTTCACTGCCATGCCATTCCTGCAGACACCCATCACCCGACTGCAGTTTTTCTTTCCACACATCCCAGTTTTCCTCTGTCCCTGAGGTGTGACTTCCTTCTATCCGTCACCTGCAAAGTCAACACCATTGCACAGCACAGAGCTTACACCATACCCTTTTCTCTCCTCCTTTGTCTGTTTGGCCTACATCAGCCACGTGTATAACAGCATATTAACCTGATCTTCTTTTTATCTTTTTCCCAGTATCTGGAATGTTATATTAGATTTCCCTGGCTGATTGCATATCTGAGTAGGAAAAATATATAGATAAGTGAATCTATTAAGTAGCATTATCATTTCCCAAACAGGGTTGGGTTGGGTTTTTTTCAACTTTGAGAGCTAATCATGTTCTTAAGTATCTCAGCTGTTGCCATTTCCATATTGGTTTATTTCCTTCTGATGAAAGCTTCTTATGAAAATCATCTACTGATGGCGTGAGCATTTACTGGTAAAAATGTAAAAGTATTTCTGCGTTCTCATTCAGATATGCTCCCTTCCATGTGGAATTCCTGCTTTACAAAATGTCCCATGCATGTGTCTCATTGTGCTGGCGATCTTTGCAAGTGTATGTATTTCAGACATAAGCTTTGCTATCCTTGCAGAAAGGCAAACCTTTTGCTTCACACATAAATATATTACAATCTTCTTTTCTTCCACTTGAATGTAAATCTCCTGTAATATGACCCAGATATCCCTTTGCAAAGAGAAGAATCTTGCTTTTGGTTTTGTTTGGAAAGAGATTTCAGGTGGATCCGGCAGTGTTGGGCGAGGCATCTGAGGGTCAAAGTGGCTGAGTGCGCTGATGACACTCTCCTGCCTCTGTGTGCCGTGCTGAAGCACGGGTTTTGACAGAGACTTGCACATCATTCTGATAAACACTGCCCTTCTTGTGAAGCATCTGCAGCACTCTGCTGAGGGTAAGAAAGCTTATGGCTCGGTGCACTGCTCTTACTCCAAAGCTTCCATCGTCTTCCCTAAATAAACACCAGGGACCGATGCTTTCCCTGGTGTAATATCACTGACCTCTCTGGAATTACACCAGGGATGAACTTGATCAGATTTGTCATCAGATCCATTTTGTACCAGCAGGAGCACGGATGAACGAGGCGAGCCATCCCACAAGTCCCATCCAGGGCTTTTCAGTTGCCTCCACTATCACCCCAGGCTCCTTCCTCACCTTAGGCTGAAGGGAATGATAAGGTCCAGCTTGTCAGGACTTATTACTTATTCACAAAACTCTCACACCTTTGACACATCTGTCAGTTTTTATACCAAAAACGGATGAGCAAGGATGCTGAAGTTTCCTTTCAGCGCACTGGAGGGCAGTCCTTTTTACCACACCCTTAGGGCTTTCATGTCAGGTCTTAGCTGCAATGACAGAGCAGTGTGGGAGAGCTATCATTTCATCTGGCTGTACTATGCTTTCCTCTGGACAGATTATACCTGCCCCCTGGTATTAAAGAGAATTAAGCTTTCATCTTTCACATAAAATAGATATAAATAAATAAACATGGGATGTAGCTGTTATAAATATGTAACATCAAACATCCAATTTACGTTAGAGTTATGGATTAGATGAAGAATTTCCCCTTTTTTTGCCCCCAACACTTCCCAAAATAAATCTGGCACATTGCCACATCATAGAGATCAGTCTTTCGCAAGAGCAAACAGCATTTTGGGGGGTAAAAAGTACGAAATCAAGAAGGGCAAAGCACAGAATAGAGCAGTGCCTTTTCTAATGAGTTTGTGGGCAGATCTGTAATTTAAACTTGACAGTAGAATCACAGAATTCAGTTTAATACTGAGGCCACCAGTGATCTTAGGAAACATTAAGTTCAATAGAGTGTGTGGCTAATGGTTACAATGGATATGGATAAGCATGGCTGGTTTATGACAATTCTGTCTGTATACCAAATGTATTTATTCCAGCATTTGGGCTTTAGTTGCATTTAAAATGAAAGAAAGGCTGCTTATTAATTTTGCATGAGCTTTTTTGGCTGTCTTAGTTGAGGCCAAGTTCCTCTTTTCACAGGCCCTGTTTTCTAACTAGGGACAATGCTGTGTAATGCTTTGAAACATCAATATCCTGGTGGAAGAGAAAGAAAAGGATGTATGTATGACAAAGTTCTCCAGTGCCAGCCTGTACAGCACTTTGGTCTGAGCTGGTCTTCAGAATCCATAATACATTCAAAACCTGAACTTCAGGGACTAAACATCCATGATATGTTCCCACACCGGCAGTGAGTTTGTCAGCCCTTGGGAGCATGTTTGTCTTATTTACATTGCAGTTCTCATGAGTTTTGATGAGTTCCTTTTCATACCAGTATATGCCTGAAAAGGGCAAGGTATTGAGTAGTAGTTTTTTCCCTTGACTTCCAAGCATAGATAGTGTGACACTTGCCTGTACCTCAGGACTTCTTTATAGAGTTATTTTGCTACTGCTTTTAAATCTGTGGCAAAAAAGAATGAGCACATAATTTAAATAACATAAATTGAGTAGAGTTATTCTTCCTCATGCACCTGTTACTCTTTTAGTCCATCTCTTTAATAGTAGTAGTAGTAGTAGTAGTAATAATAATTTTAAAATCCATAGACTCTTTGCCATGTTGTTAAGAGGAAGTTAGGTTGCTCCAAACATTAAAGCTAACAAAAGCCAATTCAAGCAAGATAAAGTGACCCTCCCAGACAACGTATCTCAGTGTGTATCTGTATTACTGCTTAAACATTGTTCTTATCATCATCTTTAACATCAATGAAGCTGGACTGCCTTCCTGATTCTCATTGGTGTGTATGGATATGGCGAGGGGAAAGGGTGGCAATTGCAACAGGAACATCTTCAAATGAGCCAGAAACATTGTGTGAAACAATCTCTTTTCCCTGCTTTGTATTCTGCCTTCACTTCCAACTTAGCTGAATGAAGGCTGTACACAGATAGATAACGAAATGACCATAAAACAATTACATCATCAGAGCAAGTTAACATCATATGCTATTTGCTTAAAGTGTGGTGGTCCAGAAATGATGCTGTAGTTCCTTCGTCAGAGCATCCTGACTGCAGCTAAACTCAGCCCAATTTTGAAGCAACTAAAGTCTTGTTACTGTGCTTTTTGTTGAGGAAAAATCTCCCCCTACACTGACTTTTCCATTCTTACAGGCCTCAGTTTATGTATTGCTGCAACAGATTCAGAGCACTGCACTGACTGAGCACCCAAGCTGGGTCCTGCTGAAGACAGTAGCGGGACTCCCCTCGACTTAGGCCACAGATGTGAATGTGTTGACTCTCACTCATCAGTTTTGCCCAAACCACAATGAAGTTAAATAATGGAGGAATAATGATCTTTGTTTTGAAAAGACAACAGTGCTGGGTGAGGTAAAAGGGACGCACTCCTTCTAATTATATATGGACATATAACAGGATGCCAAAAAGTGTGATGAGGCCCCCAAACAGCAAAGCAGCTAAGCATAGGCTTAAAATTAAGCATTTCTTTAAGTATTTTGCTGAATAAGGATGAGATCATTCACATACTTAAAGTAAAATGCATGTTTAAGTGCTTTGCTGAATCTGGGCCCAGATACATAAACCATTAAACAGTCACTTTATGAAAAGCTGGAAAGCTGTTATATAATTTCTAGACCTTTTAAGTCATATCTCCTACATTTCCCACTATCTCTTTCTTATTAGCTCAAGGAGGAGGTTTTTAAAGCTCCAGTTCACCCAAAACGATAATGTTCACTGCTACCCGATTGTGATTCAAATTGCTCCATGCAGCCCCGAGCATGTGTTCAAACATATAATCAAGCAAACAGGAGACTTGAGTCTTGCCAGTTGGAATACTGTCGGTCACAGATGCTACACTTTCTCTCTTTTTTTAAGCATAAATAAGGAGGGGTAGAGAGGTTGTGATAAAAGCTGGACCTTTCATGTCCATTTTTGGTGCTCTGCTCCTGTGGCTTGGGTTATTTGGGTACATGTTGCTTTGTGTCTGTGAGGGCTCTTTTCTTATGTGTTTTTTCCTCTCTCTCTATCCCCTGGTCAGAGAAGCAGAACTCGTCACCTGGAGTGAAGGCTGACAGGAATGAACATAGGCAGGAAGCAGCGTGACACACACATTGTCATGCATGACTGACCAGCAGCCATCAACAGCAATTAAACACTGAGAGCACTGGATCCTTTTGGACAGGTTCAAGTTTCCTGGCACTGCTGTGATTAGATGTTTTGCACTGTTTCCCTGTAGTCAGTATGTGACACATTCCCTTTTGCTTGCTCTTTTCTGATATTTGTTTTTGCACTGTCCTGGTGTTAGCATCTTCTCATGGAAAATTAATCACTTAAAAAGGAATCATTTTGAAGGAGGTTTGTGAGGCGGGTTGAGGAGCAAATAGATATAAAAGGAAATAGTTGAGTGTTCTTAAACACAAATTTCCCCCTCTCCAGTTGGCCGTTGTAGTGTTTAAGCATTTTTTAGTGTGCGTATGAGACTCAATGAGAGAAAACTCTGTGAATGGCAGAAGCCAGCAAAGAACAACACAGGCCTTTGGGTTTACCCATCTGCCTGCAGTTTTACTGTAATTTAAGACGACAAAACAAAACGCCCTCAGAGGCAAGACGAAAGTGAAGAGTGGCTGCAGTTGTGCTGGGCTGTCACTTGCTTGCCCTCATTTCAAGGCTGAGATCCAGAGCAGCCCAACTGCCCGGCGTTTAACCAAGATCCAGACTTCCAGGGCAAGGTCTGTGGCTTGGCAGAGCAATGCCAAGCTATGGCACCGGAGGCTGCGACAAAAGGCCTTTTGGCACACAATGAGGTCTTATGCCTAATTGAATAGCCACAGGGTTTGAGGCCAGAAAGGCTCATTAAGGCAAGATTCTGACCTCATGGGTTGTTGTCCTCTTCTTTTCTCCAGACTGAGTCCAGCAGCTTACGTGTGATTAATTAATTGCTCCTGTTAATTTGCAGTCTCCTAATCTCTGCGAGGACTCGGGAGGTCCACTAATAAGCTGCAAGAAACTGCTGGAAGTCTGTGTAGGGAACCTTCATGCCTACATCCTTTCCATCTTTTGCCTTCCATGTGCAAGGCATGGCTCCAAACATGGTTTCAACCAGGGGAAGCAGTGAAGTAATCAAAACTAAGGGGATTACAGCGTTCTGCAAGGAGTAACATGATTTTAAGTGGGCTGTGCTCTGCTGTGCAACAACCAGCCCAGCCAAGGAAGCCAGTGAATGCATTAGACGTTCTCCTTAACTGTTAATTCCCTCTTGCGCAGTTAATGAGGGTTGCTACAGCCGTGCATCTGTTTCACCTTTATGTTCTTGCAATAGCATTTAGAGGCCAGAGCAGCCCTGGGGCTTTGATGGTTCTGCCTTTTACTGATAATACAACTCTTTAAGAGCTTTTTCTATCAGATAGATGGCTGGGATTGTGGGGGCAGAAATAAGCATTGATATAAGAACTAATTCTGAATACGTTATTTTCAATGGTCGTTCTGGATTGCCATATTTGTTATAATGATTTGACTATTTTGTGAAGCATAGTGTATTAGTAACACTAAATAAGCCTCAGAAGAACCATCTGAAACAGAAAATCTATTATTTCCACAGTGCAGATACAGAAACAAAGGCACAGAAAGGATGAGTGACTTGCCAAAGATCATAAGGTAAATCAGAAATGCAAATATATCAGCCACATCTCAGTTCTGTATGGTGTGTCTATTCAGGAATAAATAGCTTATTTGACTCTATCTTTTTGCAGTTTTTTAAAGACTTTCTGTCTTTCTCCTTGTAGTCTTCCAGGATGTCCTGGTAGATCATCATAGCACTTCTGCAGATACTAAGGAAAGAGCATCAGATGGTTACAAAGTGATGCCTGAATTTGTTTACCAAAGAAGATGTCAATCAAATGGACTCATCATTCAAGCCTGGAATGTCATCTTTACCTCCAAATCATTGGACCTTCTGCTGATGACTTGGAAAAATAACTGTGTAATGAACAATGAGACTTTGGATTTCCAGCCTAGGAGAGCCATTGGACAGCTTCATAGAGAGCTGTCCCAATGTTAATGAAGATGAGCATGAAAAGAGCATGAAAAATTGAACACGCACTGGAGAGAGAGCACTTACTTCATTGACTAACTTAAAGCACTAACTGCTTTAGCACTATTAGTAAAACCTATTAAGTCACAGCTGAGATGCATCAGAAGGTTTTTCTCTAAGGATTGAAGCAAAGATGTAGAAGAACACAGCAATCTCTAAGATTCAAAAGTAGTACCACATAAGTCAACTGCTAGTTGCTGACATCAATAAAATATTGTCCTTTATTATAGTCATTAGGGAACCTTTTAACAATGATTAAAGTTTCTTAATACTGTAGTAAAATCTTTAGCTGTTGCCTGGAAAAAAGAAGGTACTCTGAACTATATAGCAGGCAAATATTTCAACCAAATGCTGTCATATGATGGAGGTATTAACAAGTACTTCTTAGGGCTGATGGTCTGATTTTGGAACCTACTCAGGAAAATAACATAAAATATATGTGTATATAATACTTAATACAAGAATATTGAGATTTTTCTGGCAACTAAATAGACATTAGTGATTTAAGCTCTTTACCAGTGGAGCTGAAACCTATTAATTATGAAGTTCTGATATGTAGTGACTGGGCATTGGTGTTTGCTTCGCCTCCTAGATAGTGTCTTCATTTTTATTTCTGCATTCTGTTTGCATAATATGAAGCCATGAAATTAAACTGAACAGTTTCACCAGCTACAGAAAGTGTATGATAATAGCACTAAACAGTAATAGTAGAGGACCAGGGTTATTGATCAGAAATGTCTTGGCAAAATGGTGTTTCGGGTGGACAGAACGATTCTTTTTTAATGAATGTTTCAAAATAGAAGCATCTGATATTCAATTCTACCTATATAATGTGTTTACTTCAAGAGCAGGCTCCCCAGTGACATACAGAACCAAAGATTTTACTTGGAATACTGTAATGGCAGTAGTGGATCTCTACTTTGACAGAAGTTCAGTTCGTAAGAGCTTGGCACAGGATGTCTGAAACTAACCGTATGATTCCTAGGATTCAAAAAGACAGGGAGCTTAGAAGAGCTTCCTACCTTCTGTGTGTGCAGCAAGCAGTACACCATTGCAATAAAACTGGGTCATATTCTGATGTATTTGAAATTACAATTGGTAGGAGAAGGAATGGGGAAGCACACCACATCTAACTGCACCAGCAAGGAGGATTAAGGCAAACAGAGCATAAAGTTCTTAAGCAGCCTGTTGGCTGTGGGGAGGAATAATGACTTGAGCCTGGCGACATCCTCTGAGACCTTTAACAGCCTTAAATATTCAGGTTGCACATCATGGGCAAGAGCACTTCTGGAGCTGCAGTGCCCTGCAGAACTGAATGAGAGGACTGATGAGAAGGAAGGCTGACTGGCAGAATTGTCAGCTGGTAATTTCTTACCTATGAGTACAAAGAATCTTTGTTCATTGCCCACAAAGCAGTATACAACTTTGCTTGCAGACAGGTCTGCTCCAGACACTCTCAGACTTGGAGTGTCTGTTTAAGCCTCAACAATACGCCAATTTCTGATCTTATTTTTAACCTTATGCAGAACCCAGTGATTCTGAAGCAGTTTGTGAAAATGATATCAAATGGATTCCCCCTTTCACAGCAAACCATTTTTATTGAAATGCACAATCCACAGATTTTCTCAGTTCTGAAAAAAACTTTGTGCTTATTCAGATCTGAAGTAAAAATGGTCCTCTGAACCATTTTAGGGAGGAATTCTCATGGCATCCTCAAAGCAATAGGTGACATCCAGACATCAATTTTTTCTCTTCTCTTTGCCATGAATGATTGAAGTTTAGTGATGGATCCTGAGTTGATACACCTGGTTTTGACCACTGTTATTCAGTACCCAATCTTCATGGACTTCCTGGGACTTTCCATATTCAAGGTTCAGGTTGTATCTGCAACACAGCTGGATGCAAGGTGGCCCAGTAGAAAGAGCTATTTAAGTAAGTGCAGGAAGACCAGTGCTCTGTTACAGGTCAGAGCATGGGACAGGAACTTACTGGTGTTGAAGTAAGTATATGGCATTAAAAAGGACTATGTCTTGCTAGCTTTGTGTGTCAGCACTGCCCTTTGCAGCATTATGTGAATGGGTGTGACAGTAGAATGGCAATGGGATTATCAGAGGAAACTTCCTGATTTGCCTTTTTCACAGCTTTATAGCTGTGATTTTCTTTATCAACAGGGAAAGTCACCATGAAAAGTTCTAGGACAGAAATACTTTAAACCCTTCCAGAATATCAGTTGCAAAATTTAAGAAAAACCAATAGAGTTGGAGTATGTATTAATCTATCTCTTGTAGTTTTAATTCTGTCTTCATCCTCATGCCATAATTCACCCTGAAAAATACTTAACTTGGCAACCTAGAACATCACAGGATGCAGTGCTCAAATGAGGAAAAAGAAAATTGCTAATCATGGGCAGAGAAACAGAAACTGAATTTAGGTCAGGATTAGTGATCAACAGTGTTTCATCCATGCCTCCCACTATCCTGTACCCTTTGTTTCCTACCTGTTGCCACCAGCTGATTCTTGCCCTGTCGCTGCTTCTGCCATCATCAGGTATGTTATAGGCTGTTACATATCTGGGGAACATGGATAAGATTATTTTGCTTCACTCCTTGCACAATGCACATAAATGAGCACAGCCGAGGGGTGGGGGGACTAGGATCTTGTTTAGCTCTGAGGGCTGCCTTTTCGGTGTGTGTACTGTTACTACCTACTTTAATTAACATCTGTGCCAATCAGAGCAGCTGTCTATAACATAGAGAAGGTTAGCTGAGCATTCAAGAAGATAAATGAGACAAGGGGTTGCCAAGGGGATGGTATGTGAAACACGTGCCGTGGCTGCAGTGTACATACGCGTTCCCATTAGCTGTACTGCTCTTAAGTCTGGGGGCAGAGTTAAGGCTTTAAGGCAGGGATGATACATACTTTAACTTCACATTCTTTATCTTTAAAAATGTAAATACCATTGTATTAGATATTCTGAAAGGGTCTGTGACCCCACCAGTCAACTTTAACCCTTGTATCAATAGAGCCTTAAAGCAGCTAATAGAAATGATTTAACATTTGACATCCGAGAAAGATTTCAAGACTGTGTATGATATTCCCTCCAGGAGCTCTAGGAATAGCAGAGCTACTTAAGTTCAAATGCCAAAATATCTCAAAACCAGAAGATTTAGAATATCTTGTAAATTAGGATTCTCCATTCCAACTGTGTGCATCACATCCCATCCCATTGTCTCCCAAACCAAATGGTACTGTAATAATATGGAAGAGTCTAAGCTTTTATGTGTGCTTTACTAAAGTGGAGTGCTCTTCCTAAACCTTCAATATTGTTTTAATTGACAACCATCAGTATTGGATTTGGACTTTTGGTTCTTTTTATCTGTTTTGGGTTTTGGTTTTTTTAGATATTGGGAAAACAGGCTGCACTGAGTTCATCCTCTATGGACATATTAGCTTCAGAATGACTGTAGTAAAATCTTTCTGCCCCAGCACCCTAACAGCATTGTAATGCAACAGTCATAGGGTCTAGACATACAGTGGAACAGTTTTGCCATCACAGTCTTGCATCCAAATGGCCTGATAAGACAATCCCTGTAGACATGCAATGAAATCCTTTCCCCCTAGTGACAACATCACAAACTCTAATTGTTAGGTATTATTCTTTCTTTGACATTGACATGAAATCTGTACTACAAAATGCAGATCTCATGCAAGTTTACATTGCATTAGCACACTTTTTAGGATTAGTATTTACCAACATACTAATTATTCTAAAGCTATATTAGTGTCCTGGCTTTTCAACATTTTCCTTGCCTGAGTACGTTAGAATGGTTTTACGTGGAAGAAAGCTTGTCCATCTAGATTTGAATAGGGTAAAGTTAGTGGCGGTCCTTAAAGCATTCAAAAGATGGTTGAGTGCTTTATGGTTTACAGTTCTACAAAAGGAAATTGAGAATTTCTCCTCTTTTTTTTTTTTGGGGGGGGGGGGGAGTCTTTTCTTTTTCAGAAACCTTAAATTCTCAGAAAGTAATCTCAGGTTTGCTTACAGCAGCACTGGCACGCTATTCTTCTCCATACCCTTTCAAAAGTAATCGCTTTACAAGGTACTAGTTGCCAGTAAGGTATAAGATACTGTAAGCTTCTCCTAAAATTTTGCTGAAGAGATAAAGGAAATTAACCCACTTTCACTTATGCATCTACAGCAAAGTTGCTTTCACAATAAACTATAAAGGGTTTATTTAAAAAAATATGGTTTTCATTTCCTCTTGGCATTTATTGAAGAATGGCAGATGATTGCTCTTGGAAGCTGAAGCACAGAGAGGGTATTACTATGCTTAGCTCTGCCATTGGTTTCCAGCATAGTCACTTTGCTTCAGCAAAGGCTGGGCACCTCTGTGATGAGCAACCCAGGCATCTGAGGAGATGGGATATACAATGAGGTGCTCAATAGAGACAGGCAAAGACTTTTTGTTCTTTTACAGCAGATGG
>NW_009916751.1:55318-62340 GCF_000696875.1 Nestor notabilis | reverse complement strand
GAAAGAGCTGTCATGGCCCTGGACAAAACAAGAGGGAAGAGCCTACCTTCTTTGATCCCTTCATCTTCTTTTTTGTGTGCTTTCATCTGAAAACGCAGCAAAGTTGGGAACCACCCTCATTGCACAGGGCAAGTGGGGAAAACCTCTTCTTCAGTGAGTTTCCAAGGGGAGATTGTTTTGTACCTTGGAGCCACTGGGAAGAAAAGATTCAGCATAAGAAGAAAGTCCTAAACCCCCTTTAGCATTTGCAAAAGAACTGACTTTGGCCTAGTGATGGTTCTAGTAGGTATTAGATGGAGATAGTGGACATCACCCTCACTCCCCTGTAAAACCTGGGCATGGCAAGAATCCCTGGAGACGTTTGTTTAATACCTGGAGGATGCTGCTGCCCAGCAGCGCAGCTCCACGGGGCCACACTTCCCATGGGGGCAACGTAAGGAAACCTTCCTTTACTGACATCTGGACTACCTTTTCTTTGGCCGTGTCATCAAAGGTTGTGTCACCAGTTTAAACCACCTAGTTCTTCCTTTCAGTGAGAAGGCTGACGCTGGTGAAAAGTCAAGACAAAACACAATCCTGGTTTTAACTCCTAAAAGAGGGTGCGGGTATTCCACTACATTCTTGACGATTGTTGTTGATTTCACTCACAAAGCACTACTCCAGCAGTGCTGAGTAAGCAGTACAAACCCTCTAATAAAATATCCTAATAAAGAAAAGCCCCAGTGAGTGGCAGGCACTTACACTGCAGCAGGAGTATTGGCCACATGGGAGTACGTGGTTGAAAGAGGGGTGTTGGCAGATGAAGATAAAAGAGCCCCTGCCACCACTTGGGTGGTGAAAATGATGTGGGGGTTTTTCCTTAGAATGAAGCTATGCCAAAGGTTTTGCATTTGAATATTTTTACCCACATAGGGAAGAAAAAATCTTCTCACTAAAGGGTTCCAACGTGGTTTAAAAACGCTTTGGCGCCTTCCTTTAAATTTAATGATGCGAGTACATTTGCAGTGGACTCGTTTGGGGTGCATGCATGCATACTCTGTGGATAAAGAAGTCATCAGCAGTTGCTTGGCATTACTGGATAACTAAATAGCTACTACAGCATTGTTGTGAAGAAGTTAAAACAGCCTGGGGCAGCCGTACTTTATGCATTTGAGTTTTCCTGAACTAATTCTGCATTCATGAACTGTGCCTATTTGTATCTGGAAGGATGAAGCTCCTCATTTTTTCACTCTCAGTCTCTTTGGAAAACTTCCCCATTCCCCTGTTCAAATGAATGAAGTGGGAGCTAATTTCCATGTGAAGAGGCAGCAAGAGGATGCAGTACACATGAACACAAAAAGTCCCTTAAAGGGCAGGTCACTTTTCAATCTGTCTTATGGTATAAAGCACTTTCCAGATGAATCATACTAAAATACAGTACCTCCTGTATCAGAGTAACTCAGTTTAATTCACTAATGTATCCACTTGATGTCACTGTCACTGCCCAGTAGAATCATTAATGTCAAAGGGCTTTCTGGTCACAAAGACCTTGCACCAATAAGTGACTGAGCTGCGCAGAGTCAGCTGCCTTTTGGACCCCTCCAGTTAGCTTTATCTCCATAATGGTCCATTCTGTTGGTGTGGACACTTCCATTTCCTGATTCTCTTTATTCATGTTTTGCATCCCCCCAGGAGACAAACACTCATTTTTCTCAAGGTTGTGTTTTCCTGCATAGAAACATTCTAGCTTTCTGGTTTTCTTGTAATAAAAACGTTGTAGCATTACCTTAATTATTTGTTATTACTCATTTCTTCTCAAGAATAATGCCAGTTTTTGAGAAGGCAGTGAATGACATTTATTTGTTTAGATGTTGCATGGTCTCCTGGTACTCTTCTGATTATCATTAGACAGCTTCATTTTAGGATGAAAGAGCTATGCTTTGCAGTTCGCCTCTCTTCTGCATTCCAGCATGCCCTTTTCTCCTCCCACTATCTCCCAAAGTTTTATTTGAACCTTAAGGAAATAAAGAGGTGATGTCCATCCATTCCCCTATATATTTCTTTTCATAGTGAAAACAAAGTGTTTCAAAACACAGATAAAGCCTCATTTTTAGCTATTTTTCCATCCCTCTCTCCTAAACTTACCAGCCTGAGATATCATGTGAGGGGGAGTGGAGCAATTAACTACTTTAAGCTAGGATTTAGGCAACCGTCCACAGCAAAGCACAGCTATAGCATGTGAACTGTTCTTTGCCAAAGCCTGCTGGCCAGGATCAAGTTCTCTGGGGACAGCTGTATCCTGCTTTAACAGTCCTTGATCCTTTCACTGTTGCCTTCTTGCTGTCTGGGTAATAAACTCTTTCTGTCAGTCTATAGCTCTCTCTTCAGTGCCAGAGCAAAGATCCAGCCTGACAAAGCAGTGCAATATGCTCTTCTGTGCTCCTTGCACTGGGTGAAAGCATCTTAGCTCCCCTCCTGCCTCTCTCTAATAATGCTCTGCTGGAGCCCTGTGAAGGGCTGGAAAGCTGAAGAACTGGCATGTGGTTCTGCATATTTGTACACGGGACTTTATTGTTTGTGTGCACGTAGGTATTACTGTGGGTGCTGGAAAAGAAGACTGTAAGCGTTTCATGGAAACATGCACTCGGAGCCAAATCCTCATTAAAGATTGCCTTAGCATCCAGGCCAGAAGAGAATTGCAGGCACCAAGATTATTTGTGTATACTGCACTTTCAGAGGGTTACCGAGATGCATGTTCCTTTCTGCAACATCTCAGACAGTCAGGCTTTGCTCTAAGAGGAGCTCCCTATGGAGCTACAGCAGCTTTATGCTGCCTCAGAAGACCGAAGCGACCTTAAAACTGGTGCAGCAGGAAGCAAGAGGATTATATCATTTCAAGAGATGACTTGGAGATGGCACTCTCAAAATCAACACCTCTCTTTGCTGCCAAAATAGGATGCATGGCAATGGTACCGCTTGCCCGACTTCATTCTTAGCTCTTGCACTTCTGCCCTTTGGGCTGTTGGTAGCCAGTGTTATTTAGAGCCGTCCTTATGCTTGGGCTGCAGAGGTCTTGTTTGGCATGCAGCCATACCAGGCTCAGAAGATATCAGAGGCCAATGTTTCTGCCCTGAGCTGTAAGCTCAAGCCATAGCAACTGATCAAGATCAAAGGTTTTGTCTTTTTCCTTTTCAAAGCTTTGGGGTTAAATTGTTTCCTATGCAAGGGCTCCCTTCAATATATCCTTGGGAACCCTTCTAAAGGCATTTCACTCCCTTCTGTGGATAACAGTAATTGCCAAGTTGTGCTAAACTGTAATTTTGGAATAGACCATTTGTGGATGGTTGTAGCAGTGCACCACTATTGCCAGAATTTACCCTTCATCACATAATAGGAATAAGAGAAGGAGCCACTTGAAGGGAACTCAAGTCTGGAGTGCTTAGGTGCATGGTATTTTCCCCTCTAAAATATTAACTCCTTATGACATATTTGTGGCCATATTAGCATCCCTTTGCACTACGTGAGCAGCACAAGGAAGCTGGAACTAGAGACAGTCTGGTTCATTGCCATAAACAGGGAAGCAGATGTACCACTGTCCTCACAGCAATCTGCCTTACTGCCGTGTCAGCTAGCAGCAGCTGCAGAGATGGAAGTTTTCCATGCTTCACCCTATTCCTCACTGAGGTGTGACTGCTTAAATGTTGGGGTTTATTCCATAACACATACAGAAAGACTTTAATAGAAGTAAATATTCTGATTAAGGCTATCAAAAGTTTACAGTAGTCAACATTTCAAATGTAGGAAGACATTCATTCAGCGTTAGAGCTGATTTGTCCTTCCCATTCTATGTTTTTAGTGACTATTTTGTGAACCTTAACAGATTTATGCGGGGACACAGCTAGTCTCATTCTCCTCACTGGCATATAGGAGGTGAAATCGGAAATGAGGAAAACTTGTTCATTAATATTATGGGGAAGGATGGGAGAATGAATCAGTTTTAAAATCTTACTATCAATCAGCTATAAAATTGCAGGAGAATGAACCTTCTTAGCACAGAACAAGTAAAAAGCCAGTTGTACACGAAATTCTCTAAGCAGCTTGTTACATCTTGATCATCCATTACTGATTCCTGCATGACCTGGCTCACTCTGCTGGGCAATGTAAAGGATTTGACTTAGAAGTCTGACAAATCTTCCTGCGTGGAAAGTAAATTCTTCAGGGCTTCACCTGCTCTGCAAGGCCTGGCCCAAATACTTAGGGGATAATAGACAGGTTTTAGAAGGCTTTCTTAAAGAGTGCTTCTTATAATGTTTTCTGATTGCTGTCAGCTAATTTGAGGGGTTTGTTGGGATTTTCTTCCCCCCGTCGACAGAATTTCAGGATACCCTGCAAGAATGCCTCTGCTGACCTCAAGGTCTGTCTATAGCAATGTAAGTCCCAGCCTGATCTTTAAGACAAAAGAATGAGTTTTAAATGTTACTAGAAAAAGGGGGTTTATACACATTTGAATTTTACAGTTTAAGCTGGATGTTAATACATTTTATGACCGCAGCGGAGCGAATGGCAGCTATTAAATCTGGCTATAGACATGGAATATGTTCTACACCTATAGCAAAATCTTCTCTGCTGCAGTGTTGTCAAGCATTGCAACAGGTTGCTCAGGGAAGTGGTTGAGGCACCATCCCTGGAAGTATTTAAAAGAAATGTAGATGTGGCTCTTAGGACCATGGTTTAGTGGCGGACTTGGCAATGCTGGGTTTATGGTTGAACACAATGCTCTGTAAAAGCTCTTTTCCAACCTAGATGATTCTGTTCAACTGACACTGAGCAGTAGCATCCACAAATAACACGAGCTAGTCCTCTCTTTAGCCTTGTCCCCTGCAGGTTTATCTCAGACTTCCTTGATCCTACATAACCACCAAAGGTTTCATGTGATCTCAAACACTCTCACATCTGATTGCCCTCCAGCTGTTTACAGTTAGAAGGGACACTCATAAAATCACCTTTGAAAATCTGAAGGGAGGGCAGCTGGAATAATGATGTTTGTTTGGCTTTGCCCTCATGCTTTTGTGTGAGAAATGGGCTGAAAGGGACAGCTGGGAGCCTGCATAAGCATGCTTATGAGGAAGCAATCCCAACTCTTCTAAGCTGCACAAAAGTAGTATTCAGCCTCATTGAGCTGTCTTTCACCAGTCCAACTGTAGTTCCAGGTCCTATAGTCAGTGAATATATGAAGACAGTGACTGAGGTAGTGCTCCCTTTCAGCTAAGAGCAGCCCTGGGAGCAGAGGGCTGTCCCAGCTCACAGCTGCTTCCATGATTCCCAGAAGAACAAATAAAACTGAACCTGTTTATTACTCTATGGGACAGCAGAGGCTTGTGCGCTCACTTGTGCTCCCTTGGTGTGCCTTCAGCATTAGGCACGCCATGAGGAGAAGAGCAATTTCTGCTGCAAAGGAGCAGTGGGAAATGAATACTTATATCAGCACCTGAGCCAGGATAGAGAGAGGTCACTCACGTCTTGAGGTTTCCCACATTCTTACATGTCCTACGGCCTCTGGGAGCAGAGAGTACAGCCACGTAATGCACCACAAAGGAACTGCAGCTCTTCAAGCTTCAGCTGTAGAAGTGCTCCATGAGTACCAGGCAGTGCTGCATGAACCACAGCCCTGCTCACAGGCACTCACCTCCCAGTGAGGCAAAGCGTGAGGGGAGCTAGTTAATACCCTGCCTCCTGCCAGGGGAAAGTGATTGAATACTCAGTAGGAGGCATATTGCATCATATGGACACCAGCATCCTGGCCTGTATCGGCACCAGTGCGGCAGCAGGACCAGGGCAGGGACTGTCCCCCTGCGCTGGGCACTGGTGAGGCTGCACCTCGAATCCTGTGTCAGTTCTGGGCCCCTCACTGCAAGAGAGACATTGAGGTGCTGGAGCGGGGCCAGAGAAGGGCACCGGAGCTGGAGCAGGGCCTGGAGCACAAGTGTGATGGGGAAGGGCTGAGGGACCTGGAGGGTTTAGTGTGGAGAAGAGAAGGCTCAGGGGGGACCTTATTGCTCTCTGCAACTGCCTGACAGGAGGATGGAGCCAGGAGGGGGCTGGTCTCTGCTCCCAAGGAACAAGGGATGGCACAAGAGGAAACGGCCTCAAGCTGCCCCAGGGCAGGTTTAGCTGGAGCTGAGGAACAATTCCTTGCCCAGAGGGTGCTCAGGCATTGGAACAGGCTGCCCAGGGCAGGGCTGGAGTCACCGTCCCTGCAAGTGTTCACACCCCGGGTAGATGAGGCCTCAGTGCCAGGGGTCAGTGGTGGCCTTGGCACTGCTGGGAACAGTTGGACTGGATGAGCTTAAAGGTCTTTTCCAACCTGGTTGAGCCTATGATTCTATATGGGACTAAAGTAACTTATTTACACCCCACCTGGAGCAAGACGAGGAGGCATTTCTCAGAGAGCACACACTTGGTAGGCAGCACCCTCCTGGGTCACTACAGAGCCCCTCCACTGCTCCAGGAAGAGCCTGACAACCTGCCCTCACTGTGTAGCCCTGGCAAGTGCTTATAAGCTCTTCCTCGGATAGCACTGCCTTCCCACAGGAGCTTTTTTCCCACATGCCTTCCTGGTCAGCTCTTTGTATTTGGCAGAGGCAAGCAGCAAGTTACTCCCTGACCACGTGCTGCATGTTTTGGTGGTCCAGCTGGTGAGTATTCCTATGCCTCTCCTTCCCCTCGAGGTGATGATATGTTCTCAGAGGGGGCCTCAGACCCATGGCTAATGAAGCAAATTGTTCTTGGCACTATTTCTGGAATATGGGCAGCTTCGTTGCTTCACATCTTAAAAAACAAACCCAGAGTTTGTGTATCACTGAGCACAGAGCTTGTAAACTCAGGACACCTCTTGCGTGTCGAAGATGACTGCATGCCACAACGAGCTTTCCCTAAATCCCCATGGTGTATCAGAGTCCACTAGTTTGTTTTAAAACCCCTTCTCTCTATCTCAGTGCTCTCAACAGAGTACACAAAGAGCAGCTAAGCCCTTTCCAAGCTAA